>NW_022984656.1:17586-157888 GCF_008694065.1 Daldinia childiae | reverse complement strand
TAAATTATATTTATATTATTATAAATAAAATTTAAATATAATATTATTATTTAAATATTAAAATTTAAATAAAAATTATATTAATATTTATTTAAAAAATTATAAAAAATTATGTTATAATATTAAAATATATTATTATATAATTTTATTTTAAAAAAATATATAATAATAAATTTATTATTGTAATATTTTTATAAAAAATTATTTTTATTTAAAGTTTTATATTTTATATATTATTAAAAATTAATATTTTTAACGTTAAATAAATTGATATTATTTTTTTAAAAAAAATAGTAATTATTTAATTTTATAAAATTATAATATTATTATTTATTATTTTTAATAATAAAAAATATATTAAAATTTAAATTATTAATATTTATTATATTATTATTAAATCTTATTAATATAAATATTTAAATATTATTTATAATATTTAATTTGGTTAAAATTTAATTTTTAAGTTTTTTAATAATTAAATTATATATTAAACAAGGCTAATAGCCTTAGCTTTAATATTAAACCCTTATAAACCTAATTCCAAAGACTTATAAATATAATCTTATAAAATATATAAATAGAAATAAAAAAAATATACTCATTATAAAAAAAACTATCTACAATAGATATATACAACCATAAAAAGTACTTATATTAAGATTATTATTACATAATTAGGAATAAAATCATATAATACCCTACCCTTATTTATACCTCTTTTTTAGATTTAATCAAAGCCACAAAATCAAATTCAACCCATAAAACAAAAGCTAAACCCTATATAAAAAAAACAATACATATAAAAATCAAATTCAAAACCTTAAAAAAAAAAAAATTTACATTACCTCGGCTATTAAAACTATTAATTAAGACTTACTTAATATCGCTATCTTAATATCTTTAATATTATTAGTTTTATTAAGTTTTAAATTTTAAATTTATATACCATATAATTTAACTTAACTAAGATCTACTAATCAATTATCTTTAAAATATTAGGTCCAATTATAATATTTATTAACAAATTAAATATATAATAAACGTATAAAAGATTGTATAAGCTTCTTTTGCGATAAACTTAACTAATTTCTTTTTTTTCCTTTTTAATATTATATTAAAATAATCCTTATAATTAACTATTTGCTTTTTTTAGTATTTTAATCTCAATTTAACTTAAATAAACCTCAATATTAACTAAACTCTTACTTTCTTTGTAATAAACTTATTAACTAATAAATTAACTAACTAATTAACTAACTAATTACCTCTTTTATATTTAACTTTTTTAATCGTCTTATATACTAGGTAAAATATAACCCAAAAAACATTATATAACTATTTTCAAATATCTTTAAAAATAACTTATAATAACTGCTAGTACTTTCGCTAGACTTTACTACCGTATTCTTTTTTACGCATTAATAAAGCCAATCTAATCCCTTAATATTTAACTAATTAAAATAACGCCATAACCTTTACATATATCCTTATAATCAAATAAATCATAATAATTATAATAATACTTTTTAAATTTTATTATATTTTATATATATCAATTAAATAAAAATATTAAAAACTTAAAAATTATATTAACTTAATAATTAATAAATAATATAATTACTAAAACTTAAAATAAAACTTTCAATAAAACTATAAATAAAACTATATCGCATTATATTATATTATATTATATAAATATTAAAACTTAACTAAATTAACTAATAATTAATAAGTAAATAATTTAAATCTTTTAATTAAATTATTTAAACCTTATTTAAATTATTAATTAAAAGTATTAATAAAACTATTATAAATTTAACTATTAATTAATAAATAAACTTAAATATTAACTGTTAAAATAACTACCTAACTTAATTAAACCACAATAAAGCATTTTTAATAATATAATCTTTTTAAAATTAAGATTATAATTTAAGTCGCTATATAATCACTATTAAATAAAACTAGTAGCTTTAGCCTTAATATTAAACCTTTATAAACCTAATTCTAAAGATTTATAAATATAATCTTATAAAATATATAAATAGAAATAAAAAAAATATACTTATTGTGGAAGAAACTATTTACAATAGGTATATACAACCATAAAAGGTATTTATATTAAGATTATTATTATATAATCAGGGATAAAATCATATAATATCCTACCCTTGTTCAATATTTTATTATTTTAATAAATAATTTATATTAATATATTATTATATAAAATAATATTTTTAAATTTATTATTTTTTTATAAAATATTTTTATAAAATATATTATTTTAATAAAATAAAATTTTAAAAATTATTATATTATAAATAATAAAATTATTAAATTTATAATTTAAAAATTTTATTATTTAAATATAAATAATTAAATCTTTAAATTTTTAATAAATTTTATTTTTAAAATAATTAATTTTAAAAAATATTTTATTAAAATAATAATTTATAAAAATTTCAATTATTTAAAAAAATTTAAAAATTTTTATTAAATTATTATAAAATTTAAAAATATATTTAAAAATAAAGATTTAATTTATATTAAAAATAATAAATTATTAATTATTAATTTTAAATTTGGTTAAGAAAAATTTATTTTAAAAAAGTATAAATATTATATAATAAATATTAAAAATTAAAAAATTATTAATAAAATTATTAATAAGTTTATTAAATAAAAATAATTTTTTTGGAATAAAAGATTAATTTTTTTTTTATACTTATTTTTATTATTTATTATAATATTTTTATTTTAAAAAAAAACGGTAAAATTAAATGAAAAGATTATATAATTATTAATATTTATATTATTAATATAATAATTTTAAATAATAAATATTTAATAAAATTGTAAAAATTAATATTAATTAAATTTTATAAAAAATTATTTAAATTTATATTAAATGCTTTTTTTTTTATTATTAATAGCATATTTATTTAAAAATTTAGAAATATTTATTAATTTTGTTAAATATATAAAAAATAATATATTAAAATATATATAATTAATAAAACTTTTAAAAAAAAAAAAACTTTTCTATTTTAATTAAATTTACGTTTAATTTTATTAAAATAAAAACGTAAAAAATAGATATTTAATATTATTATTTAAATATTTTTTAAAAAAAAATTTATATTTTTTTAAAAAATTAAAAATATTTTAATAAAATATATAATTTTTTTTTTTTCTTTTTTTATAAAAATTTTATATATTAATTTTAACGTATTAAAAATTAGTATTAGTATTTATATTTATTATATTATTGAAGACGTTTTATTAAAACTTTTAAAAAATAATAAATTAATTATTTACGTTTTATATATAATAATTAAATTAATTATATTTTTTTTTAAAATTTTTATTATTACGGAAAAAAAATATTAACTTATTAAAATAAAAGTTTTAGGCTTTATTTGAATTTTTAAAAAGATATAATAATATATTATTATGGTTTAAAAAGAAATTTATTTTTTTATAAATTATAAAATTATTTTTAATATAATAAAATATTTAAATTTTATTAATTTTATTGTAATAAATAATAAAAATTTATATTTAATTAAAACTTTTAAATATATTTTTAAATTTATTTATATAATTTTATATAAATTTAAAAAATTGTATATTATTTTAAATGCATTATTTTATTTTTTAATAAATAATTTTATAAAAAAAAATTTAACTTTTTAATTTAAAAATTTAAATATTCTTTTAAATAATGTTAATAAATATTAAGTTTTATTTATTTAATTAAAATTAAATAATTTTTAAATTTTATTTAAAAAAGTTTTATTAATTATTTAATTAATATTTTTAAAACTAAATAATAATTTCTTTATGTTATAAAATATTTAAGATATAACCTTAATATAAATTAATTTAAAATTTAAAAGAAAAATATAATAAAAATATTATAAAAATCTTAAATAGAAAAATGTTTTAAAAATAATTAATAATAATAAATGTTTTAATTAATAAAACGTAATTATTTTTTTATTTTAATTATAAAATAAATTTATTTAAAAAATTTCGGAAATTTTTAATAAATTATATATTTCGAGAAATTATTATATAAAAATATTTAAAATTATATATAAATTAAACTATTTTGGTTATAATTGTTTAAAAAATTATTTATAATTATTTATATTTAATTAAAAAGAATTTATAAAATATATAAAATTATATTTTAAATATATTATTTTATGTTTATAAAATTATAAATTATATAAATTTTTATAATTAATAATTAAACTATTTTATTTTTTTTATATAATTATTTTAAATATAATTTTTAATTTTTTTAAAAATTTTAAAAATTATAATATTTTTAATATTATTATTAATAAATTTATTAAAATAATTATTTTAATTTTTAGTAAATATAATTATAATATTTTTTAATAGATTAAAACTTTTTATAATTAATTTTTAAATATTAAATAAAAATTATTTAAAACTATTATTTTAAATTGTAACCTTAAATTTTTATTAAAATTTTAATTTATTTTTTAAATAACTTATAATATAAAATTATTATATATTATAATATATTATTTTTAAATAAATAAATAAATAAAAAAATTTATTTTATTTATTAAATTTTATTTTTAATATTATTTTTAAAATTTTAAAGATATTAAATAATAATAATATTATTTATTTTATTTATAATATAAATTTAATTTAATTAAATTTTTTATAATAAACGCTAATTTTTTAAAAATATTATATAAGTTTTTTTTAAATTTAATTATTTAATTTTTAAGTATATAATATTAAAATCTATTATTTTTTTATATAAATATTTATAACGTAATTTTTTTAATAAATATATTTATTAAATATTATTATAATAAAAAATATAAGTTTATATTTTTTTATAAAAAATAATAAATTTTTTTAAAATTATATAAAAAATATAACATTTTTATTATTATAATCTTTAATTATAAATTTAACTAATAATATATAAGATTTTTTAAAATTATCGAAAAAATTAACCGTTTAATTTATTATTTTAAATTTTTTTAAAATTTTAAAATATATAATATTATTTTTATTAATTATTTAAAACCTATTTTTTTAATAAATATATTTAACTAATTATTATTATATTTTAAAGAAATATTTTTAGAAGTTTATTATAAAAGAATTATTAACGAAAACGTAATAAAAAAAAGATATTTTATAAAATATATCGGTTTTAAAAATAAATATATTAAATAATTTTTTATAAAAAAAATAGGTAAAAATTTAAATAAATTTTTGGTAAATTATAAATAAAGGCATTAATTAAACTTTTATATATTTAAAAATTAATTTTATTATAGTTTTTTTTATTAAAACTTTAATTATAAAATAATATTTTTTAAATAAAATATTATTATATAATAAGGGTATTATATTTTTTTTATTATGGTAGCAATTATTATAAATAAAGATTTATTATTATAAAGATATATACCTTATAGATATATATTTATATCTTATAGATAAATATTTTATAGATACCCCTTAGATATTTAGATACTTATAGAATATAATATTATCCAACTATAATATAATCAATGCCTATAAAAGGTGAAAGGTAAAAGGTGAAAGTTGACGGGAGCTTCCAATTCCGCAGCTTTGCGGGGTGTTTCCATCCACTAAGGTTTTACCATCATATCGGGTAACTGTCAGCGTGTCCCTTTCGTAGTAAGGAACGGCACAGGACCCTGCAGATTGCGGTACTGTTCCGATCCGACTTCTAATATCGATTTTTTTTGGAAGTCGCCCATTCCAAATAAATCTTTAGCTCAACTTACATCTTTCTTTTTCCTATGAAAACTTCATGACCTATTTGCTTGTATAGAGCTGCTACAGCTCGTGCCGCATAAATGATTGGTTCCATAAATTCAATAAGCGCAAGCTTGCTGCTAGTGACCTTATATTCAACTTTCGCATCGGGATTGGGATATCAACCCTACGGCCAGGAACAGCTCCCATTAGACAAATTTGAATACGAAGAAGCTTGCCCCGATTATACGCAGTATTCGACATATCCACATCGACCTCTTAGTGAAGGTCCTCTTGAACTACCTTTCCAAAGGCCGGATCCTCGATGTCGCACATTTCAGTCGGACGCTATTGAGCAAGTTATAAAAGATGTGACCTCTTGCATGAAAGATCCCGATCTAGCGCGTCTCTTCGAGAACGCCTTTCCTGTTAGTCCGACTTATAATCTTCTTATTGTCGTACTTGTACGACTTTACAACGGATACAACTGACCGAGAGACAAACGATCGCAGTCCACGACAGATACTACCGTCAAGTTCCACACGAAAGGTTCTAATAATAAAAAGAAAGCATGGAAAGATTCGTATGATGAAGGAAAATGGGAGGGACCACATTCTTTTGTCATCACAGGAGATATCATTGCCGAGTGGCTTAGGGACTCAACTAACCAACTCTCCCCGTACCAACCTTTGGCAAAGAAGGACCCGGCTATACACGACTTGATTCTAGGCGCAATCAACACCCAATCTGAGTACGTCATTGAATCACCATATTGTAATGCTTTTCAGCCACCCCCCATCAGCGGGTTACCCGTGTCGCATAATGGTCAGGACGATGTTGTCCATCCTGCATATGAGCCTTCGTTTGTCTTCGAATGCAAATACGAATTGGACTCGCTTGCCCATTTCCTCGCCCTAGCCAACGATTTTAATGATCATACCGGATCTACCGAGTATATGACATCGCGTTGGTACTTGGCACTAGAGACTTTATTAGATGTACTCGAGCAGCAGTCTAAGTCCACTTTTGATCCGGAGACGGGCCACTATCGGCGCAATGAGTACACCTTTAACCGCAACACAAACACGGGGACTGAGACACTCAACCTAAATGGTGTAGGAAACCCTCTTAATAACGGTACTGGTCTTGTACGTTCTGCGTTCAGACCAAGCGACGACGCTACCATACTGGGTTTCTTTATTCCAGCAAATGCGATGATAGCGGTGGAACTGAAACGGACCGCCAATGTCCTCAGGAGTGTCGGCAAAAATGTTTTGGCTCAGACGGTCGAGACGTGGAGTCAAACCATCAACGATGGTGTTTGGGATCACGGAACAGTTCAGCATAAGGAGTTCGGTGAGGTCTTCGCATACGAGGTAGACGGATACGGGTCGTCGATTCTAATGGACGATGCGAACTATCCGTCTCTTTTAGCTTTGCCGCTCATGGGTTTTCTAAAAGCGAGCGATGAAACCTACCAAAATACGCGACGTATGCTACTTGCAAAAGGATCAAACCCTTATTACCTCACCGGAAGAGAGTTCAAAGGCATCGGAGGTTAGCTATTTCCCCGACCAGCTACGTCTAGGTCCATGCTGATTTCATCTTAGGTCCTCATATCGGCCTCTCAAATGCCTGGCCTATGAGTCTTCTTATTCAAGCTCAAACATCTGATGATGATGAAGAAATAACTGAATGTCTAGATTTGGTCCTCAAATCGGGAAAACTCGGTCTAATACATGAAAGCGTGGATGTCAATTTTTATAGCTCTTATACAAGTGAGTTCCTACACACCATTGCTCTGGACTACATTACTGACTATGATTATTAGGAAGCTGGTTTGCTTGTAAGATTTAAATTGAACCACCGGACTCCGAAGATTATACTGTAAGGTTTGCTAACAAAAGTATAGGGGCAAATGGCGTGTTTGCGGAGACGATTCTCGACCTAGCCAAGAGGAAGCCGCACTTGATTTTCAAAGCACCCGCACTCCCTTATGAAATATGATTTTATCGGAGGGTAGAAGTTGGGAGAGTATCGTAATATCTCCGTATCGCTGCTACGTGGTAACGAGAAGTACTGTTTATAATGGCTTCGTAGGTATATATATGAGACTTGCTACGCTGGAGCGTTATTTTATCTAGATGCATATGGTTATACTGGAAAGGCGCAATATCATTGAGTCAGTTTACTTGGTACCAGTTTGGAGATGTATTGAATGTTTCGACTTGAGTTTATTGATGAAGGAATGCAATATTGTGTGTAAACTTTATATGTGAGGTTATTTTATATTTTATGTCTAATATATAAAACCATCCACATAGTTAGTCGTATGGAGCAGTATCTCAAAAAATGAATAAAAGTAGCATACCAACTATCCTCCAGTGTCTAGGTTATGTGAACGAGCCATATCGACTTGACCATTCACTAATATGCGCATCTCCAAGTAAGCTGGCGGTACTTGAAAAGTTCAGGTGGCAGAAACCCAGGCAACGAGATAGATACATCCCCCCAAGTACCTACTCACGAAATAAAAGTTATATATCCTAACTGCAAACCAACTTTCAACCGACGCCCCTCGCTTGGGCGACTTGAGGTTAGAGAAAACCCCACTGTGGTGTCTTATGCTGAACCGTTCTTCCCAAAAAAGAAACGTGACTTGACAGCAGATGCCTAACGAAGCCGGTTTTTCGTAGGTCTTGGATTCGAATCCCCTGCCCCTATCCGAGGGGGTTCGAATCTGGGACTGAGCTTTTTTGATAATTCTTTTTTTAGGCTTTTGGAAAATCATGGTTATTTTTGTATTGTTTTTAATTTATTTATTTTTATCGTGTTTTTAACGTAACGATGTATGCGAAATAAAATATAGTTTGATATTCGTAGCTGGAGTAGAAGATAGATAGGTATTCATACACTAGTTGACCTATATTGCTTTTGGTAGCTAGCATCAAATATTCCATCTTTAAGCCTCACGCCTCTCACGACCACTTATAAGATAAATCCCCGCGCGTACCTCCAGCAGCGGATCGGCCGAGGCCTCGACGCCTTCAACCCTGGGGATCGGGTCGAAAATTATCCTCTTCTGCTGCGCGGCCTGGTCGTCTACCACAGACTGCAGTTCGATCGTGCCGAGCTCGACGACCCGTCGTTCTTCCGGCCACTTTGCCGTGTTATCATCGGTTATGTCTCCACTTTCCGCGACCTGTGCCGTGAGCTTGAACACAATCGGCCCGGACTTAAGGAGCTCTGGCACGCCGTCGTAGAGGAAAGATGGAGTTTTGTCTTTGAGCGCGGCTTCGTCGAGATACGCTTCCCCGGCTGAGGGCACGATGCGGTACCGGATGAATGTCTCCGTGCCGTCGGCCGCGACGAACTTGAACGCGTTTACGCCGAAGTACTTTTCTTTGCCGAAGCTGGCTGGTGTTGGCTTCGGGGCTTGGATGAAGGCTAGTGCTTTTGGGTGCGAGGCTAGGTATTCGCCGATCGAGCCGTCTTTAACTGCCGTGAAGAACTCCAGGGCGTCTTGGCCGTTCGAGCCTGGGAAGCCGTCTACGGAGTGGGTGATGATGTCCGTGTGCACACGGCGAGGAGTTTCAGCTAGTAAGAAGCGGATGGCGAAGCCGCGGGGGTTGCCGTTGGGATCGGTGTCTGGGAGTTCTGGGATTCCGGTCGAGCTGGAGAAGCGTGCTATGATTGGAGTTGAGGGGTTGTTGAAATGAGGTGCTTTTGAAAGTGTTTTTGCTTCTGCGGTGGGAGTAAAGGTGCCTTTTAGTAGGACGCCTTTTGCATGGGCTATGGAGTCTTGTTAGTACATCTTATGATATGTAAATATTAGTTGGATAGAGCATACCGGGTCGAAATCCGGCATGAGGTCCAAAGATGCTATGTAGCGTGCTAACTATGGCACTGCTGGTTTGGACAACATTTTCATCGGATGGGAGAGGCATAGTTATAAACGACTTGTAGCAAGAACTCTTGAACTTCACTTGAAATACTTGGGTGATTCTTTAACTTAAGCAGTAATTATTAGAGTATCTTCTCTTGAGTATAAAGTAAGGCTGTGTCTTAAGGTTTTTATACATACTGCCCCCCCGGCGAAGGGTCTGATTAATCAACAGCTTGCCATTGGACGTTTACCATTCTTCCCATCATGGCGACATTCCTCCATGTGTAGTATATTACATGCATATGTGTGGTTGCATCGAGATCTACCCCAGCTCTGAGTACGAGATGTAAGCATGCAACTTGGTGACTACTTCATACAATGATACTAGGTGATAGTCTAGACGGTCTTGATAAATTGATTAATATAAGTATGTGTACCTAAGTAACTAACTAGTTAGAAGGTTATTAAACATGTAATTCCTTATATTTCTCTACCAATATTAGAAATATAAATGCTAAATAAATCTTATTTCACTATATACATGTACCTTTAAAGAGACTCGTTGACGATAGCTTCTTTCATGAAGTGGAGATGTACCAGGGCGATTACTAAGACCACTACATCGCATCCTTCACAATTCAACTCTTATACGAACAAGTCAATACCAATCGTTTTTTTATTAAGCACTAATCACACAGCAACAATAACCCAGTTTTATATACATCATACCCCCTGTAATAACCATACCCCCCTATTGTTCCTCACCAGGCAGCGGTGGCGCATTCGGATCCATCATGCACTGGTCCACGCGCATCAGCTGCTTGCCAGTCGCCTTGGCAATCTGGATGAATTCCTCGAGGTAGCTGACGGTGCTGTTGTACAAGTAGTGCATGACGACGATGTTACCGCCCGCTGCGACGTCTCGCTTGAACGCCTCGAGCTGCTTTTCAGGGGTGTCGGATTCCGCCCACAGCCAGTCTTCCACGTCCACGCTCCATTGCACGATATACGGGTCTTCAATGAGCGCCGCCAGACGCTGTCGCATACGCGCGCCTTCCGTGCCGAAGGGGGGACGGAAGTACTTGGGCGTCAGCCCGTTGAAGGTTTCTTTCACGGCTTCGATGTCGTTCGTGTACTCCCAGTCGATAGATGCGTCGTCTGCTAGGCCTTCTAGAGGTGGGTGCGTGTAGCTGTGCAGCGCGATCTGGTGTCCCTTGGAGGCCATCTCATTATAGATGGCGCTTAGATTCGTGGTCGGGTCCCTCAGGGGCGCGCCTACGGTGAAGAATGTCACGGTGATTCCTGCGTCGTCGATCGTCTTCATGACTTGTTGCGCAAACACTGGGTCGCCGTCATCGATGGCGAAAGCGAAGGAGTTAGGTCGCTTGCAGGCGAAGATGAATTGGCCGGAGGGTAGTTTTTCTGGGACTTGGAAGTTGTCGGGAACCTCGTTGACGATCTCGATCTTGGAGAAGACGGTTGCGGCCGTGCTGTAGAAGCCCTTGAATGCGAAGCCAATGGCCCGCTTGCGGTCGACGTTAAAGTGGTTTAGCGGGATCCAGATGTCCGTCTCGGTGCTGTACCGCGAGGCTTCGAGGGAGTCCCAGGTCTCGGGATAGGGGTAGATGTCGTTGTTACACTTCTCGTTGTGCTGCTGGAGGGCGACGGTAAATAGGTTGCTTCCAGTGTAAGCGACGTGGAGGTAAGACCCGTCGAATTCGGTTAAGTCTTTGCAGGTCTCAGATACTTGCGTAACCCACATGAGATCCGAGTCGTTAGTCTGTAGCGTCATAGTGTTCCTTTTGAAAGTCACAGTCATCCCCTCGTCCGCTCCGTGCCATTGTTCCAAAGCATTTGTTTCTGAGTTGGCAAACTTGTCAATCACGAGGTTAGTAGCTTTGCTCGGGGGTGCTGGCACCGTTTCGGTAGGACCAGATGGCTCGATAACCGCAGGGGGGACATATTCGACAACTTCGTTTCCGCAGTACAGGGCCAAGGGACCGAAAGTAACAGCCTTCTTCAAGTTGGAAATGAAGATTGTTTCAAACTTGGTAAGATCAAGTCCCTTAAACTTGGAGAAGGGGATAGAGTAGAGCTGCTCCTTTCCGTTGAAAGTCCAGCCGAGCTGTTTCGACGTCACCACAACATCGTTGGTGTTCTCGGTACCGCACTGGCCTTTTGTCGAAGAAAGCTGGACGTCGAAGGTTGTACCAGCTGCAGCAGAGATGCGAAGCGAGATTCCTCCGTATTGTTCCGCATCGATGCAGCCGAGCTGGGTGTACCAGTACGAGTCGGTATCAACGGGTGTGAAAGTCACCCTGTTGTTCTTGACAACGACGGACTTCATAGTACCGTCGTCGCTACTTGACTTCAGCAAAGCGTTGTAGTAGAGAAAGGTCAGGCGAGATTGGGATATAAAGTCGTCGACGAGAAGATGATCGCACTCAGCAGCAGCTTCGCGAGCTACGATCGGCTGGACTTCTGTCGCTGCCGAAGCTACGGCTGTAGGGACGGCGGCAGCGGTGGCGCTGACTTGCTGTGGCGCGGCTTGGCTGTCGGACCAGCCTCCCCACGGGTCATCCCATGGGTCGTCGTCCCACCATGGAGGCTCGGTCGGCCAGATAGGACGGGTAGTAATAGTAGGCCATCCTGGGCGCTTCGTGGTAGTTGTTCGTCCCGTGGTCGTTGGTTTTCCGGGCGTGCTCCAGCTTCCCGTACTGGTCTCCGTCGTCGTAGTAACATCACCACTGGGTACAGTCACGGAGACAGTGGTCGTGACGGTGACTGGCGGCTCGGGCTCAGTAGGGTCGGTAGTGGGCACCGGCGTGACTACGGGTGGTTCGGGGTCCTCGGGCGGTGGAACGCTAGCGCATAGGAACTGTACGTTGTCCAGCTGCCACACGTTGTCGGTGCCGGTCAAACCAGCCGAGAAGCCGTACCATAGGACACCAACGACTCCTTCTAGGCCAGCTCCCTCCCAACTGTTTAACGGGATGTTAATTGTCTGTAGAGAACCGCTCAGGCCGTCGAGGGTGTAGTAGAAGCTCTGATACTCGGTGCTGGAGCATTCAGCGACTGTCTGGAGCTCAATTGAGACGGAGGCCGCCTCGGGACCCTTGATGTTGAATGATATGGAGTCGTATCCGAGCGCCACAGTGTCTAGGCAGTCAAACTGCTCGTAGATATACGATACATCGATGTTGTTGGGCGTGAAAGTTAGGATACCGCCATCAGTGCTGGTGGCGTTCATGGTCTGGTCATCTATTCAGGGGTTCAGCACTTAGCCCTGTGGAAATTGTTAGAGAATAATCTTACCGCTTGTAGCCCCCTGAAGGGAGTTCTCGCCAGTCTCCCATTGAGAGAAGTCGTCTACCAGCAAATGGGTCGCGCATGTCTCGACCGGGGCCGGGGGTGCCGAAGAAGTTGGAGGCGCCGGAGTCGAGCTGGGTGGTGCCGGGGCCTCGGTAGAAGTTGGCGGCACTGGAGCTTTAGTGGAGGTTGGAGGCGGTGGTGCTGGGACTTCGGACGAGCTTGAGGGAGGTGGCGCGGGAGCTTCAGTAGAAGACGGTGGGGGTGGTGCAGGAGCTTCGGAAGAAGTCGGCGTGGGGACCGGCGTTAAGGTCTCTGGGGGAGTAGGGGTCTCTGTAGAAGCCGGCGGTGGTGGGACCGGTGTTTCCGTACTAGCAGGAGGAGCGGGAGGAGCAGGTGTCTCAGAGGAAACAGGAGGAGCATCCTGTCTCTTAGGCAGTCTAGCACCCGATACGCCGCTCACGAGCAAGGCGGCGGTGATACCGCCAATAACCTTAGTGAACCTCATGATGAGTCCCTGGATGGCTCAAGGCTGGACGATCGTCCGAAATTCAGGTCTTCTGGCAGCATGATCGAGACTTATATTGACAGGTCTGATCAGGGGTCATCCTCGCTTAACAGGAGAATTTTTTCTCTTTCAAGTAGACAAGATCCAAGGTTACATGTGGACAGGATCGTAAAGGTGCATTGGAATGGCTAAATGAGCTCTGCTCTCAAGCAATATTGGCTGAACCCAAGATTGCGAATCTGCATGTCCCAGACAGGGTTCTCCACATTCTCGATCTGATGGGTTATACAGCAGCCAGGAACACGAGTAAATTAATATAAGAGTCCGGAGTTATGACTGGCGGAATACCCGGACCGGCATTTTGGAGGCTTTGAAGAGATTTTCCCTTCTTCTTTTTTCTGTCAATATGCCAGATCTGGGCTCGCTACATAGCTCTGGGGGGTACCATCTATCATTTTTGCTACACTACAGATGCACGTTAATGTTGTAACTTGACAACTCTCTTCCCGAGGCAAACTTACACATAACATCAAACCTCAACTCCGACCCCTTATAAAGTCATTCGACTTGTCATGATATTAACTGTGTTCCTGCGAGATATACGAGGTGGCTTGCATTCAATAATGAGCCTAGCCGAGTACGGATGCATATAATAAGCCGGTCGGCAAAATGCCAAGAGGAGAATAAATAGAATGGCGTCCATAGCGCCGGCATAGGACATTAGAAAGAAAGCGTCTTGCAGCTAGCCAGCCAACCGCTAGGGCTAGCACGCTGCCGCCGGTCAGCATTCGAGTTCGCGCTAGAGACGCTTTCAAGCCGGGAGCATCGACGGTGGGCCAAGCGGACGAGGCCTCGTCAGCTCAATATACACGTATGAGGAAAGATGGCTCGATTATCGCGAATCGGTCGGTACATATGCAGCAGGGGGTGTTAGAACATATACGGCATCTCTTTCTCTGTGTGTGTATGTGTGTATATGTATGTGTGTGCGGTGCCTGAGCGGGTCGGTTCGCTTACGAGCAGAACTTGTCATATTAAAGACGGCAGACGGGCAGAAATGTAGGGTAACACTGCAGACAGTAAACGCGAGCCCTACTGCAGCCAGTATTGCCAATTTATCCTATTGCATGTTCAGCCGCCTTGGCAAAAGTCGCAAACACGTTGTTTGAGGTTTATATTACACATTGGAATTCCTTTTTCATCGGACTATCCCTAACCTAGTTGCCTTCTCGATGGCAATCTTTTTTTCTCACATTTTGTTGTCGGGCACTTGATATGTGTGGCCAAATTTATGACCGGCAGCTTACAGCATGAGATTGGGTCTAGATCTCTTACGATCTCTTCCGAGCTTAGATCTCGATTATTATCTGAGTCATGCCATTTCCCCCTTTAATAAGCCTCCTTTTTAAAAAGCTTCCTTTGCTAATAAGAGCTCTATTGTTTAAGGTGTCGTGTAAGTAATCATCACGCTACCAAATATCAACGATTACCATTTTCGGTCAACTAGTACAGTGTGAGCCAATCAGCTTCTTCATATACTGGCCAGGGAGCCAACTTGGGAATAATTACCTGTTGGGTCTTTCAAGTTAGATATGGCTTCTGCATCAAAGTAATGCATGTTGAATTGATTATACAATTTTCATCTTTGTCGATAACTCTTGAACTAATGAGTTTCGAGGTCTAGACCCCCTTCCACTTATTACATGGCTATAGCTGAAATTTAATTTTCTAATCAAACCTCCCACATAACTACCTAAGTACCCTTCTTCAATAGGCCAATAGTTTAATTCAATCCGTATACCTGTGGCAAGGCAGCGAGCGAAATGTGTAAAATTGTCTTGACTTGGTGAATAGATAGGTACGCAGCAATATCCAACGTCTAAACTGCCGGATCTACTGCAACCAAGAACGTAGTAAGGCTAGGGACAGAAAGACTAGGGAAGCTACCGGTAAATTACGGGTGAATGAATCTCAGCCGGTAGCAGAAGCTGGATGGACGCGTAAGGCGCATTCGCTGAGTTGCTTGTTGCTAGACAGATGCAACGTCCCATCTCACGTAACACCGAATGGAAGCAATCGCGCTTTGCTATTCTGCTTAGCGGATCGACGCCTTCATGGAGGATACGTTGGTTTTTAATATTCATAAGGAATGGTCTCGACTTCTCTATTGTTAATTAGAAGACGATTTACATATGCCGTGCTTGTCTATGAGATGTGTATAATAATAGCAACAGTAGCTTTGAGATAATACTAAATTAGGTATGTAAGCAGAATTAGAATTTAAATAATAAGGCGCATCACGAGTTATAAGTGACATGAGAAGGTAAACTTAGAATATCATAATGCGCATTTGTAAGACAACTTAATTGTGTCGGGCTTGCAATAGTATAACTATAGAGCTTGTCGAGTTACAGATTGTAGTTATAATGTGTTACTAGTAGGCTTTCTATAGCTCTTAAGTGTACCAAAAATATTTTAATAAGATATCTCTAATGATTTCTTACGTCACCTTATTCATGTTGAAATTTCTCAAGACTTATGGAAGTGTGGCTTTACTTGTCGCTCCTATAATCATAGGTGGGTACCTAATTTAATAACTATTAGAAGTCACTCGATCGGTCGAGTTAGTTCATAATCAATGAAATTTAAAGACGCGTAGAGCACAAAGACTTTTAGTTCAAGTTACCTAAATTCTTCTCAATATCTTCCAACTTTTAACAATTATGATTGTACAAGTTCAAAAGGTTGGAAGATTAAACTTTGATGTTTAGTGACCCGCATTTCAAGTTTGCATCAGCCTCAAATTACCGCTTGACACTGCTGGGGTAAATTGTGGCTCTGCTATCGGATAACGGATACTTAGCCGGGACGGGACCTTAATTCTGGTTGACTTTCTAGCTGACTACGTTGTACCCAATTTTGTTTAATTGAATGTTGAATGTTGAATGGGAAACTTGACATCGTCAATGTCGAACCCAGATGCGCAATTCGGAACACAGGATTTGCTTGTTTAACCCTTATGAAATTATAAAAAACTGTATCACGTCACAGCACTGCAAACATTTCACCGCTCTACAATATCAACAATCGTCATCCTTCTTACATTCGTCTTAGATCGTCATATACAGATGCGACACTCGGCGGTCGAGTCGTTTCGAGGGCCAGAGTACCGTAGGCATACCTGTCCGACTTGATGCCGCCTTCCGATTATGATTCACAGGATGGGAGTGGTTCACTCCCTGCATCCCCCGTAGCCGCCTCCATCTCGAGGGTTCAGAAAGCCCGTCATACTCTTAACGATGTATCGCCATCTCTCTTCCGCTCCGAGTTCAGCCTCCCTTACCGACGGTCTCATCCCTCTGCTGCCTCGCTCTACGCATCTACTCTATCGCCACCCGCTTCTCGCTCCCAGTCGCCTGTCGGTCGCCCACCGTCGCGAATAGCCGCTGGTTCTATATTTGGCGCAGCTCCGAACAACGGCCTCGCACTCGCTTCTGGCGGAGGGGACAGTCCGGGAGATCCGCTAAATCTTATTCTTGGGGCATTCGTACCGCATGTCGCGATATATACCTCCGAAGATACCGATGTCTTGTTAAAAGAGAAGGGCTTTAACCGCGGTCTGTGGGAACTACTTAGACCCTTCGGAGAGCGCGTCCAAGGAAAAGTTATAATACGGGATAGCAACGGGTCGAGTAGGACATACGAAGACTACTCAATACACTTTGTCCAGTTTGGAGAAGGTATTGTACATCCAGAACCCGTGACAACCGGTTTAAGACCTGCGTCAGCCCCGAGAACAAATGGAGCCTCGGAGAAGTCCAGCGGCCCCGGGAGGGGACAAGGGATCACAATTCCGGATGTCGAAGCCGTCGTAGATCGCCATCTAAGGTATGCTGAAGAGTCATTATTTAGCTTACCTCAGAGTCCTACCAATAACGGCCTAGATATCGACATAGCCTCACCGTATTATGCTTTATATTTACGTAGATTGCTCTCGGGCCTGCCCCTGGCACCACACGAAACATTCGCGCATCCGGTTGCTTGTGTCATCGCAATAAGCTCCCGGAATCCGACTCCGATCGAAACTCTTAGACGGTTATACACCGAGTCCAGCACGGGTGACAGACGTTTACCCAACTGGGTCGATGCCGAGTTTTTACGTTACTACGTCCTTGTTCATGAGGAAGAGAGAGATGATATAACGAGGTCTATGTCACTTTTTGACCAGATGAAGCGCAGTCTCGGTCTCCACTGTCATTTGCTTCGGATAAGGGGCACGCAAAGTGCTGCTACCGACGATGACAGCATACCCCTTCCCCGGAGCGAGTGGATGTCGGCTGCAGAAGAATTAGCCGACCTCCGAAGGAGCGAAGACCAAGAAGACTTCGAAGATCCGACGAGGTACATATTTGAGTCAGACGCAACTGCAATTCGCACCTTTATTCGCGAAATGGTTACGCAATCTATAATACCTACGATGGAACGTCACGTGTCTGTATGGAATGACCAAGTAGCCTCGCGCCGAAGGGGACTTGCAGGCCGGTTTGTTGGCTTGACTAAACGATGGGGTTTTGGAAACAATCCTAGGTCATCAGTCTTGGGGCAGAGCTCGGGGAGCAATTATGATTCACTCGGATTCTATCGCCAAGACGCCGCCGAAGCTATAATGCGGAAGTTGGCCGACTACGCCTTTATGCTACGAGACTGGAAGCTAGCCCATTCTACATACGAGCTTCTCCGTACTGATTTCAATAATGATAAAGCATGGAAATATCACGCGGCAGCAAGCGAAATGTCTGCTATCAGCCTCCTCATCATGCCTCAAAATCTATCGGCCAGATCAAGAGCGGAAACGATAGACACCGCATTTGAAGCAGCCTGTTATTCGTATATCACGCGTTGCAATGCACCATACGGCGCGCTACGATGTCTCGCTCTTGGTCTGGAGCTCTTACGCCTACGCGGTGGATCGAATGTTGATAGTGCTGCGAAATGGGGGATTCGCCTATTGGAGAGTAAGATATTGGGTCCCGTAGGAGACGCGCTAATTAAGGAACGACTGGCGGTTTGTTATGCATCTAAGCAGGGCATGGGGACACATCTTTGGGGCGGTAGGCGGAGGAAATCGGCGTTGTGGAGTGCGCTTGGCGCTGAGGCATGGCTAGTTCAGTCGAAATATATCCAGGCGCAACGGTGTCTCAACGAGGCTCGCAAGACATACTCGGACCTCCCGAGCGGAAACGGCATTGATAAGTTCAACTATGCCAGCGCGTTCCTGCTCGGCATTGGAAAGCAGCTTAACGACAATCTTGAATCAGATGACCAGGATGACGACGCAGATAGTGGTGACGAGAGCGATGTCGTGGACGAGGAAAGCGAGGCCCTGGATATGAGGGGGAGGCGCGTTAGTACGCTGGGACTTCCCGGGGGCACGGCCGGGGCGGGCTTGGAGACGGCGCCTCTGAAAGCGCAGCTTGATGCGTCCGAGGAACAGGATACAGGCGAGGCTAAGGACGATTTTGGTTAGGTACCTAGGTGGTTAGACCGGGGAATGGCGTGGTATATCTTAGAGAAAGGGGGTTCTTAAATGTTATTGATATAGCTATTTATTTGTATGAGGGTAATTAGGGGAATGATTACTTTTGTTGTAATGAAATGAGGGGTCTTGTTTAAGGTCCCTTTTTGAACCTGATGAATGCTTTTCCATTTTGACTTGTTTCGTGAGGGTGTGTTGTGAGTATAAGGAATAAGGGGTATCGCGCCGTAGACTTGTAAATTTATTTGTTTTCTTCTTAGGTGTTTGGTTAACTGACTCGGCGTTAGGTAGGCGATACCATGTGTTAATTTCTGACATACTCGTTACAAGCCTATTTCTACTATTAAGCTTTTATTTTCATGGTGATAGACTAGTTTTAAAGCTTGCTAATAATTTGTCACTGCGTGCTATTCAAACTTTTCACACGCGTACGGATAATATTAAGGAACCTGTAAAAGTTATTTAATAATTAGCTATTGAAACTTAGACACGAGCTTACCTCTCCTTTAGTTTCGTGAAGTGGTATTGAGAGAGGTATACTCCAGTGGTGATAAGAGAGAATTGTCCCTTTTTTCATTGGAAAATGTTTAATTTACTTCTAAGAACCGTCTATGCCTAGGTGAAAATTAGTAAAGTACCTAGATAAAAAAAAGGTTCCTACTTGAAGCATTCTAGACCTTATGTCTTTTATAGAGATATTAACTACATTCCTTTAATTACAACTATAAGTATTAATTCAAATAGACTACTTAACGGAAGTTCTAGGTAATGATATAGTCCTATATGAGGTAAGCGTAGGATATTGTAGTTAACGCGCTGCCATATTATATTTGGCGTCTTTAAGTTACTGCTCTTGCCAAAAATTTCGTAACGGCATAGTTATTGATATTTAATACGGAAGAAGAACGAGTATACATGGAAATTCAATCGCGTATAGTTGTTGAGAGCAAATCTGTTACTTGATTGATTACTCTAACTTGTATTCTATCTATCCTTATGTATGCTAGTCAGGTCTTTCATCCCGGAGGGTTGAAAGACCTTTGACTGGATAACTACATCTATCTATTACATATTTCTTCCAGTCTATTCCGCAGTTGTCATTAAAAACCTAAGGGTTATAAATAGAGCTTCAGTTAGTTATGCGGTATCATATAAACGAATGTACTCATATTTAAACCTAGAAAAGAAGCTAATATCTTCTTATGTCCACTTCGACATCACGGACTCGGGTATTTAGGAAAATAGTGTCTCTAATGCCGACTGAGACTTCGAACCTATGCGTATATAGTCCTTCTATTATCAACGACGAATTGGTCATCTTATGTAGAAGAAAAGAGACAATTCTTGACAGATTCATCCACTGGGTCTTTAGGAGTGTCATAATATCGGTAGCTTTACAGCTGTCCGTTGCTTTGGAATATTCGTACACCCCATGAATATGAAGGTGATAGCGCAAGTCATATAGAGATACTAGAGTATATCGGATGTTCGAGTCATCATTTACCCAGATTAGAAAAAAGGTCGACAATTGATTTTCGAAAGCTATTATTATAGTCGTTTCTGCGGGTAGAGTCAGGTGTCGACTGTCAATCCATCGTGGGATCGTATCTACAATGCTGTATTGTAAATTGTCCATGTTGTGTTGATTAAATTTCGAGATCTGTGACTGCCAGTATACTGGTGGGTAATCAGGGTCGCTGTTAACAAAATCCATGGCGGATACGATGCTAATCGTCTCTCTAGAGGCTCTTTGAAGGTTTATCGTACCTAGAATGGTTAGCTAATCGAGAATGTATACAAATTTATGTTTACATACCCATGTAACTGTTTTTAGGGAAACTCCCCAAAGGTCCAATAATTCTTATGCGGTCAGGTGGTTCGATACTGAAGATAGATTTGTGAATACTACGATAACATAGTACTTCGCCTTCATACAGTTTCTCTAGGAGTATTGCAGGTCTAGACCTCAAGTCATTCCCCATAACACAGTCTAGAATTGCAATCCATAAGTCTTTCCCTGGTAGTCCCAGAGGGGCAGGACATAGAGTTACCGTTAAAGTCAATCTGCCTGGTGCCAGTTCCATTTTAGGCTTTGCCTGTCGAAAATGCGACCACATCGGCCGAACATAGTCTACGCCTAGTTTGAATTGCTGCGGAATAGTTGCCAAGATGCCGTTGCGTATGTTGCGATGTCCGGGCCAGGGGTAATAAGCTAATATTGAATGATCATCCGACCGCTTAAGGATTTCCTCCTGAAGTCGGCGAAACGCCTCGATTAAGCCCTCCCCGTATATTAGGACCATATGGACATCAAAGATACCGAGTAGACAGTATGCCATATCTTCTTCTCGAGTCGTTTGTCTTGAGGAGGCCCATCTCATTTTCTGCGCCACACAGTAATTTTTAAATATACTGCCTATGGACTTGAAACTAACGCCGCAACTGGCGCATTGATTTGGAAAATCTGAATCCATGTGTTCCTCCCAAGGCTCATTGTTAACGGTGTGGTTGAACGTCAGGACATCTAAATCAATGCCAGTTTGTTCTAACACATAATTAGGTAAGAGGTAGGTAGTTAAGAAAATGTTAAATTTAGTACAAGAGTGAATGCTGACCTGCGATTTGAGGGGAAAGCATATAACGATCACCAAGAAACTCCCAGTTTTTGTTGTAGAATTGGACGTCATGTGGAGCAATTAGCTCCTGTAATGTCCATCCACGGGTAAACCATCGGCTTGTGGGAAGGCCAGCTTGGTCTTGAACGTCTTCTAGAAATGCGTAACAAACGTTTGCAGACTCATACCATGCAAACATGGAGTTAATAGCTTCAGAAAGCTCGGCACTACTTCTCTTGTCTATACAGCACGTATCGATCCAGATATATTCATATCCGTCCAGTTTTGCCCGATGACAGCTGCCTTCGACCTTTTCGAATCCTCGTTTTTGTTTCCATGCTGAATCCTTGATATTCAGTCGAGTTAGTAGATAGAGAATTGGGAGTGTATGTTGTCTACTAGATGTAAGATTATATGCATACCTACCTGTTGATTTTGAATATCTTGGAACAGAACTTCTCCGTCGCCCCAAGTATGGGAGAGAATTGCATATTCGGGCTTGTGCTCGCCTATGAACTCTTCTAGGCGAAATGACGTAGTGTTTAGGAGCCGCATATTGGATACACAAGGCAGTTTGTGTAATGCTTGGAGTTGACATGAAGAGAAGAAGAATAAAATATTAAAAAAGTATTAAAAAAGGAGGAGATAGAAGATGATAGAGAAACTCAAACCAGTCTATGACTTCCACATCAGCAACGTAGTAGCGACCCAATTTGAGGCCAGCCAAATTGAAAGTCGTGCATTGTAGCAGCGGCAGGCTCTGATGGAATAAGCCCTTAGTTTAGGTAGATAGTTTAGTTAGTTAGGTACATTCTTTGGCATTAATGTTTAATGATTGGTTAGAATTATCGTGCTGTATCAAATCGACTAATCATATTTGTTATTTATAACTTTGAAGCCCGATCGTAAAGGTGGGATGTAGCTCAACACCAATTAAAGGGGTAGTAAGTGGTAGCCGGTGTCCGAAGAAATTAGGCGCCAACAGCGCGACCGACGTCTTAAAACAAAACGTTACATGATTTAGTAACTAGTTATAAATTACCGAGTAATGATTCGCTCCTTGGTAAGGGAAGACGCCACTGCACTATGAACCAATAATCACTACAACTAAGTGACCTTGAAAATGATGCGATATTTGTATATTGAACACGCATAATTCTATCTAATAACTATCTATTGGGAACATCAACCATAATCCGGTTACGATAGTAACCGCTAAATGCCAAACGCTGCAATCATGCTAAAAGGATTCAAATCCGTCCATTCATATCGAGGTCGACAATTTACTCGAGGTTGAAGCTCTTGGGGCCGACGTAGTTCTGGACAACAGCGTTGGGCTCGTTGGTGGTCTTGAGGTCGGCCTTGGCGAGGAGGTGAGAGCCGGACTGGTTGCTGGAGGGAGTTACGGGCTGGGTGACGGTGAGGGTCAGGCCGTCGGCGCCCTTGGCCACAGTGAAGGTCCTGGAACCCTCGCAAGCACCATCCTTGATCTCAGGGAGCTCACCACCAGCGCCGGCGGGGCCCGAAGCAGAGCACTTGACTCCAGTGGTCTCCATGGTACCGGGCTGGATGACGGAGAAGGAGTACCTGGAAGTTTATTAGTATGTTGGTATGTACAGTATATATGGATCGAGTATAGTACTTACACACACTGAGTGCTGTGGCGGACGCAGCCAGCCGAGAAGTCGGAGACCGAGAAGACGGTGTCACGCTTGTCAGCGGTAGCGGCAGCAGCGGCAACGGCGAAGAGGGTGGCGGCGAACTTCATTTTGAATGTTGGTTGTTTTTTTCGGGTGAACGAAAGGTAAGTTGATTAGGTTGATGAGTTATTAGAGAATGTTTGAATGTGATTGCGTGATGGTGAGGCTGAAAAAAAGAAGAAACATATTCGGACGCACGAAGGGTCTTTATACTGATTTCTATCTGGGGTGAGTCTCATCTCGAGTGGAGCAAAACTAGTATGATCGGCGGTGCCAGTGACGATGGGCATGAACTCCAGCTCGTATCGGGCGGGGGTCACGACAACGTTGCCCCCTTTTCCATATATCTCCTTAGTTTCTAGTACTAGTTTCAACTACTTTTGTATATACCCTAGTAGATAGCGGTAAGTCTTTGGATTCTATGATGCCAGGTATTTACATACATTTGTTGTCAACGTTACGTAACTTTACAAGGTTAGAATACGCAAGGTTTTGTTGTAGGGTCGCCGGGGGTGTCTTTGAACAGCCTAGCTTGTTATTTGAACATAGTCGATATGTGTTGAGAAGCACTAACACCACCATCAAAACTACTTGTCATGGTTACATTAGTTCTAGAAGACTAACCTCTTCTCGCAATAAACAAAAAAAAGGCTGAGTTTGGGCGAAGCAACAACTGCCGCATGTAACTTAACTACGTCACTTCTCTCTCTCTGTGCCGATACCCCGGAGTTGGCGTCGACGACGGCTAGGGCAAACCACTACCGGCAGCTGAATACGAGGTGTTACTAGTGTAGTTTAGCCTTAACCCAGAGCCAATCATCGTCAACTAAGTCTATATAAGTGGTGCTATATTCAAGGAACTGGGGTTTGTTTCATAATCAGCCCTCTAAGGATCTTCACTCAGCTAGTTACTCAACAATATCTTGTTACAGTATGTTTACTAAGAGTCATTAATTAGAATAATTAGAAATATTTTATTGAATCTAAATACGTAACACAAAATATACTAGTTATTTCTTACTTAACTACAAGATAGTTAGCTACTAATTGCATCTTTCTACTAACGTTCTACTATATTGTACCTAAGAATTTAGAAAATAGGTACCTAACGAGAGATTCAAATAAATGAAACATGACAGCTCATGCGATATTAGATAGGCTATCTGATCGAATCGATTATCAAATCTAAGGATTTTCCACGGGGATGTTTCCAAACATGTTAATGAGCGGCAGTGAGGCTCGTGCCCTGCATCAAACTACACGTGTATAGATGCGTAATCAAGGGGGAAATCACCTGTCTCCTCGTGCGCGAACTAGACGTCTCCTGATATAAGTGGAGGTTTAGTGGGTGATCGCCAACTAGAAGCAATAAAGATGCATGGGTCGCCACTGATCTTCACTTCACCGCCTGCAGAATTCAACAACGTTGTATGTGCAGGTAAGAATCTAATTCCAACCTCATCATTCATTACATAATAACTATTGCTACAATATCAAACAGACGACACAGCAGGCGTCAACCACCTATCGTGAAGGATAAACAATAGCCTATTGATATCCGATTCTGGTCTTAGGTAGTAGATCCCATCAAATGTTGAAAATACAATATGCGTGTCAAGATGCTGAGGCTAAATCTTGAAGGGGGTGTTCTCTACAATGCTCTAGAGCTTCTATTGCCGGCATTAAGTTAGGACATGTGCCGTGTATCATTCTTCTAACCTAGCATTCATCATCAATACCCATTGGAGCCATGTGAAGCTTTACGATGATGAAACTTGTTATATTCTAGTTATCCCTAAGATCTAGGAAATTCATGATCCCGTCCGCTCTCCCATACATAACCCAGATATGATTTGATTAATAGTTGTTGCAGCGCTGACTAGCGAACACTAATCTAAACACTCCTCTTTCTGTTCCCCTATCAAGGCCATTTCCCCATTCGAACCTGCATCTTCACCCTCCACATAACCTTTAAGCACGTTAGCATTGTTAGTTGTGTCCGAAGCTCATTCGCTTCCTTAGCACTAAGATACGGCTAAATCCTTCAATACGTGAACCCTACTGCGGAACCTCTTGGTAGACTCGTCGTATCGCTTCTTGATACTTCCAAACGGGGTTGACTTTAATAGTAGTTAAATAAGGAGTGCATAGCGTAAGGGAGGTAGACGCCAAAGAAATACGACTAGTTGGCCAACCCAAGTTTCATCAGTACCTAGGTAAACTGCAAGCCGGTAGATTTCAATGTTCATTCAGAATTACTCACAAATAAACCCCAACACTCAGTCAGGAGCTTTTCGAAACGAGTTGATGAAATGTGCGAACGGAGAGCTAAGTAATGACAGCAGTGGTTAATAAAAGCCAGAAAATTTAAATATTGAAATCTTCAAATGCAGAACATTGATTCTTACAAACACAATAGTAATTAGCGTGAACGCCATTAGGGTATTTTCCTGCCTCGTAATTTCTTTTCCCTGCCTCACAAATTCTTCTGCTTGGAAGTTTGCTATCTTGCTCTGTAGCAAGGAAAGTGACGAATTAACCTAAAGCCATTTCATGTAAGTGACTGTCATCATGAACCTTGAAGAGATGCATAACTTGCAGCAGACTGAACCCTACTCGCACGACTCTCCATATCGGCAATATCGTTGAGAATATAGCTTGCAGTAAGGCCTGAATTCGTTAGGTCCCCGCCAAAGAGTCCCTGTTGGACGATATCTTGATAATTTATGATCGCTTTGATAATACCCAGTTCATCTCGGACATCTTTGATCTCACTAAATAGCTCTTCAGCTTTAATGGTCACTTCTTTGAAATTATTTTCACGCCCGAAAGTACTTGATCCGTTTTCGAGCCTTTGAACATGGTCGAAGAGGCTAGTTTCTTTTCGTTCCTACCCGGCAATTAAAAACAATATACTAGGTTAGAGTTGAATAGAATATGACGTACGATACAATTGATATAATCCGAAAAGAGTTCGCGAATCGATGGTCCGGTGTGCCAATCATTGTTGGAATCTTGGTGACTAGGATCTCGGTAAGTTCGGCCCCTTTCATAAGACCCAATACAATAATCCACAATCGTTTTCATCATATCTTTTGTAGACCCCGGCTGAAACTGGGCCCCTCCGGCCTCTATTTGTTTATTAAGGTGTGCGGTAAATCCTTCGAGCCATGACTGCTCTACATCGTCGACTGAATGCGAGGCGGCGCTCATGACCCATTCTAAGCACACCGTCTTAATAAGAAGGCATATATAGAACAACAATCGCTTTTACTTACTGTTATCTATCGTCCAGATCCAAATTTGGCTAACTCGCAGCATCGGCCAGCTTTTTGCACGATTATCCTCAGACATCTGGCCATTGCTAGGCTGCTGACCTCCTTCTAGCATTTTGTCGTTTTGCTTCGATTGTTTAGTGACAACCTGAGTACGACTACGACGATCTCTATCATCTTGGGCTTGCTTATTCCCCGGTTTGAAGTGATAGTACGCCTCATCAAGAGTCGCAGAGCTATGAACAATCGAACTTTTATAGGCTTCTATTAATCTTTTGGATTTTTTACCCGGCCCTGGGTGAGCATCTTCAGGGTCTTCGGTCTGCGTTCCAAACACTAGGAACGGCATCTACAATTATATAAGTCAGAACCTCAGCAAAAGCAGAAACGATAAAGAACCAAAGTAGTATTCTCACATAGAGAGCTGAACAAGGGATGAAGCCATCGTCTTCTTGATCTTCCACGTGCTGTGCGTCGTCGATAGTTATCCCTTCATATTCTTCACTTTGTTTCTTGCTTGTGGATACAATCGGTATCCTCTCCGCAAATTTCGGTCTCGTTATCCGTAACTCAGAAGTCCGATATGGGATTTCAAACCAGGTACTTTGCAAAAATGAGCTGACCTCGTAGTAGTTAGCAGTGATATTATTCTTTTCTTCATCATCAACGATTTTCAATAACAAGTCCTAAGAAATATATTAGCAACTTCTTCAATCTTTAGAACTAGAAAATTAGGAAATCGGAACAATAGATTATTCATGTTACCTTCATCCAATCGATCTATATTTGGTTAATTATAACAGGTAGCTGGGATCTTTGGGGATACATACATTTGTAGCCGGTAAGTGGATATAAGTAAATCTCAAGTTGTCTTTGCCATATGTAGCTCGAAGTTGAGAAGACTTGGCATCATCATCCTTATTGTCGAAGCTCCCCCCCATAATATTCTTGAGATTAGACATTGCTCCCGTCATTATCTTTGTAGGTCCCTTGCCATACACGGTATTCTTTACGTTTCGCGTCTTTCGAATAGTACCTGAAACATGGTTGGCCTTGTAGAACCTGGCTATAAGTGCTTTAAATTCTTTCACAGGACCAGAATGCTCAAACCTCAACCGCGGAGGCCCCGAAATATCATCGTCCTTATACAACTGCGCGATCGGAGGATCTTCCAATATGTCTATTATATGCTTCATAACATCAGTCTGATATCCTCCTGCGTCGGTCTCTTCTGCCTTGGCTTTGGCCGACTTGATGCTTTCGGTAATTTTATGTGTGCTTGGGGAAGTCGCAATGAGAAACCAGAGTACGTCCGGTTTTTGTTGTTGAGTAGCCAACTCAATAGCACTGAACTGGTTCGTCTCCAAGTATAGGTTGCGGGTAAGAAGTTCCTTTGCGATTTCGTGCCTCTCAAATTTTGTTGCCGCCCAGAAAAGAGCCTCGTCAAAAGCTTCCTGGTCATTCTCGAGAGCGTCTAGGATAGACTTTTGCATTTTTAGTATTCCCTCCGTAGGAGTTAACCCTTTATATGAGAGGAGTTTTTGGTAGACGGCGGGATTACGCTTGTTTTCATCAGGCCAGTACTTCAACAGTATATCCAGGGGCCCCAAATTCTCATCTTCAATCGCCACTAAGAGTGGTGTCTTGCCTGTGTTGTCTGAGATATTCGCTTGGTTATACCCACACAAAGCCAATAACGTATTCATGCTACCTAACTTCCCCATCCTCGTTGCTGTCATCAGTGGAGTATTTCCAGCCGTGTCTTTCAAGCCAATCTTCGCGCCTTTGTCAATTAATGCTTTGATGACTTCCTCATGTCCTGAAGAAGCAGCGTGGTGTAATGCTGTCTTTTTCTGTACCCCACGAGCATTAACATTAACACGGAATAGCATATTTTTGTCAAGGAACATTTTCACCATCTCTGTATAGCCGCCTTCGACGGCAAGATGGAAGGGTGTCTTTCCATACATGCTAAGCACTAGGGGTTTCGCCCCTAATTTTAGAAGCAACTCTACGCTGCTTTCATCCCCGGAATATGAAGCATAATGTAAGGGAGACCACCCATAATTATCTTCTGCTTGTATATCAGCATTATGATTCAAAAGCAGTCTGACAAGTGAATGGTCGCCCGTCTTGCAAGCTGTGTGCAATGGTTGGCATCCCAGGAAATCTTTCTCCGAGACAGACGCTCCCGCTTCAAGGAGAGTTTCGGCCGCCCATTCAACGTCTTCCTCAAGTGCAATATGCAGGAGGGTGTTCCTTTGGGAATCGGTCGTATAAATGTTTATCTGGTCCCGTGGTAACGAGTTTAGCATCTCATTGAAACGCTTCACATTGTCATCATGATTGTTTGGGGAATCACTGAGCTCTTCAATAAAGGATTTGAGACTGAAGAACCGCTCTATTATAGTATTATTCGTTTTGCCATCATCGGCAGCCATAATTGAGCCCGGGGCTTTCAGGGGCGTATGTCATGGACGGTTCTAAGATAAGCCCCAGAATATCCAACCGTGTTCCTGTCTAAGAGTGCCAAGAAGTTATAAGAAGAAGAGTTGTAGAAGGTGCTAGATATATTATACGGTAATGTTATTAAATAGTGATGCGGGGGGATTGACTTCTTATACAGGCAGCGAGAAGCTTTGGCTAACACCAGGCTCGTATATTCCATTTCGGTTTATAATAGACGGGGATTTCAATGAAACTGATGCTTGGGGGGTTTGGTGGAAATTAAATCTGTAACCTCATCAGTTTGTTGGTTAAGTGGTTATGGAGTGGTCACCAACACTAGGACCCCTTTCCTAAATCCAACATAACGCTGCAATGGGATGTATTGCCGCGTACAACGGTATCATTATAAGTACTAGGTTCTAATAATAATTCGTGACTGAGACAATTAGAACTAATCTATATCTCATAGCCTTGTATCGTTGCAAGGATAAAATCACTACCTTCTAACATATATTATATTTTTACGGTCGTTGTTTGAACGGAGCGTAGCTATACGACTTTATGTACTTTCTTTCCTCTCTGCTGATATTCTGTAATCAAATTTCTATAGAAGCCCTGAGGGAAAAACTAAAGTATATTATATAATAAGTAGCATAAGCACTTGACCTGTTCAAAGTAGCGAAGCTTAACAAGGCTTCTAATAAATTACATATGTATAAATTATAAATTATAATAGATTCATTAGAACAGAAATGTACCTAAGATTTACCAGACTGTCCACCTTTAGAATTACAGGTAGGTACCTAATATATGTCTTATCGATAAGATATGACTATGCTGTTTATGCAAATATGTACTAAAAGTATAACGTAAAATACTCCACTAAAAAGTCTCAAAACGATTCTGTCGCTTTTCACTGCTTCAATATTCTCGACCACACATACATAATCGCCATGGCTGACAGCGGTTTACTTTTAAATTTCGATCTTGGTGAAGCGCCGCTCAAGAAGCAGGTCAAATTCACAGGTGGTCGATGGAGAGATCGTGTTCATGCTCAGCGAAGCGCCAGGAAGAATCGCGATGGATCCTTAGATGGACCTGCGAGTTCAGTCAATTCCACCCCGCTGTCCAACGACCGACGAGATTTTCGACAATTTCACGATCAGAACGAAAGGCCAGCGAAGCGCCAGAAGAAATTTGATCACCAAAACGGACAATTTGATAATACATCTAGTACGGGTGCTAGGTTCGGCGGCGCATCCAACAAACCTGGAGGCATCACATCTAGGTTATTCACATCTAACCCAACACCCACAACAGTCTTCGAGGATCCAGTCGAGGATGCCGAACCTGCAAAACCATCCAATGCCCCATTATCTGATGAAGCCGAAAACTTCCGCGCTCTTGGCTTGTCGCCGCGCATTGCCCAACACCTGTCGTCAAAGCTGGAGATGAAGGCCCCGACTTCAATACAAAAAAATAGCATCCCACCGTTAATAAAAGACGATAGCGATGCTTTTTTGCAGGCCGAGACAGGTTCAGGAAAGACCTTAGCTTATCTACTTCCTATTGTACAGCGAATTATGAATTTAAGTCACCATGACGACGGTTCTACCACCGGAACCCGTATACATCGCGATTCAGGCCTCTTTGCTCTTGTCTTAGCACCGACAAGAGAGTTGTGCAAGCAAATTGCTACCGTTTTAGAAAAGCTTCTTCGTTGCGCTCCTTGGATCGTAAGTACGACTGTGATAGGTGGAGAGAGTAAGAAATCCGAAAAGGCTCGCTTGAGGAAAGGTGTCAACATATTGATCGCTACTCCTGGTCGCCTAGTTGATCATCTGGACAATACTAAAGTGCTCGATGTGGGTACTGTAAGATGGCTTGTTCTCGATGAAGGTGACAGGCTGATGGAGATGGGATTCGAAGAAGAGCTAAAGAGCATTGTGGGAAAGATTCGAAAGGAAGAATTAAAAGAGTCTAATAACGAGGGTGTGTCCCTCGCCGTCCTGCCGCAACGTCGCGTTACCGTTCTCTGTTCGGCAACGATGAAGATGAATGTGCAAAAGCTAGGCGAGATTAGTTTACAAGACGCCATCCACGTCACATCCTCCAAGTCCGAGGACGAGGGCGATACCGTGGCCGCTGCCAACGACGCTACCTTCAGTGCGCCATCTCAACTCAAGCAATCCTATGCCGTTGTTCCAGCTAAATTACGGTTGGTAACACTGATAGCATTACTCAAATCAACATTTGCCCGCAAAGGCTCCGTTATGAAAGCTATTGTTTTCATATCTTGCGCCGACTCGGTCGATTTCCACTTCGATTTACTCCGCTCTACACCATCCCAACCCCCACCCGACGAATCGCCCCTGACAAAGGACACTGTTACCGGTGCTGCCTATATCACGTCCCCAGCAAACCCAGACATAACTCTTCTAAAGCTTCATGGTTCCCTCCAGCAACCTGTTCGCACGTCCACGCTCGCCGCCTTCCACGCCTCGCAGAATCCTTGTGTCCTCATTACCACTGACATCGCATCGCGTGGTCTCGATGTGCCCGCTGTGGATCTTGTTATTGAGTACGATCCAGCCTTCAGCGTCGAAGACCACGTCCACCGTATCGGTCGAACCGCGCGAGCGGGCCGCCCCGGAAAAGCGACACTCTTCCTCCAACCAGGCTGCGAGGAGGGCTACGTCGAACTTCTCAAATCCGCCTCGGCTCTTATACCCCAATCTTACGAATCTACTCTCCAGAAGGGCTTCATAACACCTATATCCTTACCCAGACCAGACCAAACCTCCGAACCCCAGACTCTAGTCTCGGACCGCCAGACTCCCAACTCCCGCGCGGAGGCCTTACAATTACACTTCGAACAGCGTCTCCTGGCCTCCGCAAAAGAAGGTAGTAACTCGAAGCTCCTGGACTCGGCGCGTCAGGCCTTCCGCTCGCATATCCGCGCGTACGCGACGCACGTGCGCGACGAGCGCGGATACTTCGATATCACGCAGTTGCACCTAGGCCACACAGCCAAGAGCTTCGGCTTGCGCGAGGCGCCGGGCGGGATCGGAGGCGGGCCGTCCAGACGCACATTCAAGCCGAGTCAACAAAAGAAGACTGGTGCTAGTGGGCAGAAGAGGGGCGATGATGGTGATGGGGACGATGGTGTGGGTGCTACGGACGAGGATGCGGCGAGGAGGATGAGGATGAAGATGAAGCAGGTTATGAGTGCGGCTGGGGAATTTAATATTGGGTGAGCTGTGAGGTTGTTTCTTGGAAGGGGGTCGTGGTCGGCGGTGGGAGTTCAATTGCATGGTCAATGTGAAATTCATTGCGAAGGTATAGATAAAAGAGTTACGAGCGTATGAGTGTCGACGGCAACTATTGTTTATTTTGGGGATCTTTTATGCGCCTCGAGAATCGTTGAGGTGGCTAGTATAATACAGATTAGTTCGTATATAAAGTCACTACCATTTTTCATATATTGCTGTTTAATACTTTCGCTAATTGAGCTAATACGTGATGATGAAATAACCTAATTATGTTTTAAGAAAACGACTGTTGTATACGAAGTTACCGCGATATATATAGTAGGCCTCATCCCCTATGTCAAGTACTGTACTATTCGATTCTCGCAACTCGGATTCGTGATAGGATATGATTCGACATCTTACAGGTAAAATAAGAGGTGAAAATGTAAGTTGTGAATGAGTGACTTATGCTTGGTTCTTCAGCATATAGAATATTTTGGGATATTCAAGATAAATTAATCAAGCAGCTCTCGCCATTACAATATCAACTAATACACAGACAACACTACGGCACAGTCCAAACAGGCAATCATTAGAACGAACTTCCATGGTATTAGTTCTATCATACAGGGCAGGATTACCATGCCATATCATACCGTACCACGTCGTGTTACTCCCTATGAGTTCATCATGAATCATATACCATCATACCAAAAAATGTACGTGGTAGTAACACAAGTCCGTGAATCCATATGCCATGCCATGCCATTAACCGACCGAGATCCCAACCCTAAGTAAGTGTATGTATCTCGAGGGCTAAACCTGCCCAAACAAAACCTCAGGATCCCTCTCTCTCCTAGATTCCTTCGACTCGACCCTTGTATGGAAGTTCCTTCGTTCGTGGTATATGCAAAGTGGAGATTTGTCTATAATAAAACCGACATGCCAGTCGATGCCCGCCCCCCCTTTTCCCGGTAAGGGTGTAAGTACCTCCTGGTGTCCGTAATAACCGTTTTATATGCAAGTTCCGTAAAACGCCTGGCCCGCTTGTGACGACCGTGCCCTTCGCTTCAACCGACCACCCCCGGAAGAAAAATCACCTCAACCTCTTGCTGCACAACACGGGGGGTATCGCGTATAAAGCAAAGAACAAAGGAAATAGACATAAAATAGAAAATCTAGGTAACGCTCATTTCATGGATGCTTCTCATATGACAACAGCTTCTTCACCGTTGCCACCACCGAGGAGCTCGAGGACCTTGTTAACCACAGCGCTGGGGTATCCTCTCGAAAGCATTTCGCCTACTACTGACTTGGCACGCTCGCGGTCTTCTACAGCAAGGAAGGCCCGAGTCATTGCCTCATATGTACTAGGTTCGCGCTTCTCACGGCCGACGCTGTTGTAAACTGAAGAAGCCTTGTCGATGTTCTTCTCGCCAGCCCAGCCGTGAATAAGAGTGTTCGCGATGTAAGGTGTAAGCTCAACGCGCTTCTGCTTCATTACGGATAAGAGTGCCTCGGTATCCGCGACTTGATGGTTCGCAACCATAGCCTCGAACAATGCCTGGAAAAGGGAAGCATTGGGGTGAATGCTGGGGTCACTCATAACAGAGTCGAAGATCTTCCTAGCACCCTGCATATCATGGAGGACACAGCCACGAGCATGAATGAGTGAAGCATAGTGTACCGGTTCGGGCTTCTGGCCAGAAGCACGAATCATGTCCAAGACAACTTCAGCAGCAGTCATGTTCACAGGTTCAAGAGTAGCGTGAGTGTCAACAAGAAGCTTATACGTGTGAGCAGTCGGTGTAATTCCCTTGGCCTGCATTCGGTCGTAGTATGCAAGGACCTTAGTCTTGTCGCGTTTAGTAGTGAGGAAGAATTGCATCATGCTGTTGTACGGGGCCGGACGAGCCTTGTAGTTGGGCATCGACTCCATTTCATCGAAAAGCTCCTCGGCAAACTTCTCGTCGCTAACACGGCACAGAGCGTTGACAATTGTTCCATAAGTGACACTAGTTGGCTTGATACCGAGGGCACGCATTTCGGCGAAATAAAAGAGGCAGTCATCGATGCGGCGGGCTTTGCCAAGCTTACCAATTAGAGCGTTGTATAGGAAAGATGAAGGCTCGACACCCTCGGCCTTAGCTCGGTGGAAGATCTTGACAGCTTCTGAGGCTTCGTCGAAGGTCTTGGTGGATTCTTTGAGGGTAGTAATGTAGAGACCAAAGGTATTTGCCGAGGGAGCAGCTCCCATCTCAAGAAGCTCAAGATGGTACTGCTCTGCCAGAACACGATCGCCAAGGGTCAAGCAAGCTCCAACCATAGCATCGAGAATAGAAGACCAACCGTAACGGACGACAGAGTATTGAGGGAGGAAAGGGACATCAGTTCGTGCCGTCGCAAGAACTTCATGACACAGATCCATCTTGCCGTCTCGCGCCGCGGCAGAAATCATCTTAGCGTAGGTGATATATCTGGGGTGACGCCCTGCACGTCGCATGTTGCGGAAGCGCGTTAGCGCCTCGTGGAGTCGGGGTCCCTTGCGTCCATGTGCACCCTCAAGTTCATCCGAGATTATGGACGAACCCTTGAAATCAGTATTGTGCGCGTACGGATCGAAGTTATCCTCATAGCTTGAGACAGTGGGTGTTGAAGGATAAGGCGATGCAGTGAAGACATGTTGCTCAAAGCTGACTGGAGTAGCGACTTCACGAGGATCCACAACACCACGAATAGCCATGAACCGAGATATGAATTCGGCGCTTTCTTCCAATTCATCGGCGAGGTTTGGTCTTGCGTCGGTTTCGGTAGCTCGAATTCGTTGGAACATTATCTCAGACTGGGCTAAACCTTCAGCAACCTGACCAGAACCAATCATCGCGACCGCATACATAGCTGCCGGCTCGATGAATGATGAGTCAACTTTGATCTCAGGACTATTGAGGATGTGCCAATATCGAGCGGCAGCTGGAACATCGCCATGACGAACGCTGAGGGCAAGCAAAGCCATCGCCGGAGTTGCAATACCCTGGAACACTGTAGGAATGTGGGCGAACGCAGCAGTTGCGGTATGTCGGTCACCAAAGTCGGCAGCAGCAGTAGCAATATCCGCCAGAGCGCTTAAGCGAGCCTCATTCTCAATAGCCTGTGCCCATTGAAGCGCTTCATGGTAGATTCCCCTTGTCGTAAACCCTTTTACGAATCCGCCGCTGATGATGGCGTCCTGAATTTCGGCAGCACCAACTCCGTACGACTTGACAATCTTCTCGTAGAAGTTCATAGCACCGTCAAGCTTGTCGTTGATGACGTATGCATTGATTACCGAAGCGTAAACCTCTGAGTCCAATCGATCATTCAGCGTGTATTTACCGTTATCATGAGCGACAGCAAGATCCTTGTACTCATTGTAGCACTCGACAGCACTGGCTAAATCACCAGTGTTGGCAAATGCAGTAATCATGGAAGGGAAGGTAGCCGCAAAGGGGACAGAGCCACTCAACTCCATATGCTCAAATAGGTGCAGCATATCAGAGACTCGGCCAGCCTGAGCACACGCCGAGATGAGTTGATGATAAGTTTCCGATGAGTAGTTAGCCCTGTTTGTTAAGACAGACGTCTCAAAAAGCTTGACGGCAAGGTCGAGCCTGTCGTCTTCCGACAGAATGGCGTGTTCCAGCTCATTCGAGGCGAACATGAACTTCCCAGGCTCATCCATACCACCAAAACGGAGACGCTTATCCTCCAAACCCTTCTTGAGTGTGGACACCTCCAGACATCGAGCAGCTAACAGACCAACTAGAATGTTATACGTGTCGCTGTCTGGCGTGATCTTCCGTCGCATCATGTCGGCATAGACATCCAAGGCCTTAGAAACCACCTCGATCTTTTCGGTAGGGATGTGGATAGCAGCGACCAGCAGGGCATTGTAGGATGCGGCCGTAGGCTTGATGTCGGCAACAAGCATAGCTTCAAAGACAGCAGGAATCTCAGCATATCGGCCATCTTCAGAAAGCTTCGTGAGATGGTCCGCGTAGCTCTTAGACTGGGGATCAACCGACGGTGTTACTGTGCGAGAGATACCAATAGGTGTCGCCGGTCTTTCGAGAACGGGGGATCTAGCTCGGGACTGGACGCCACTCGCGATAGAAGGGGTCGATGTTCTTAGAGAACGCGCGGGGCTCTCTAGAGCTTCTCGTAATTCGCGGGCTTCGATCTCCTTCTCAATAGCAGCGTCAATATGCGCTAATGCAACATCTATGTCGACAGGAACCGGTAGATCCTCGCCGGCATTCTGACTAGCTTCAACAGCCTCGAGAGCATCAACATCGAGCGCATTGGACTCGGGATCCTCGAGGACAGACGAAGCATTCGGCTTCCACTCGATGGGCTTAGGAAACTGAAATTGAGTCCACTCTTTCTCAATGTCGCCATTGTCCTGCTGTTTTCTCAGTGCCTCAAAATAGGCATCTAGGCTTCCATGACTCCCATCTTTCTCGTGGCGAAGCTCATGTCGGGCATTCGGGTTCGAGCTATGAAAGGCATTTTGAAGCTGGAGACTAGTGAGGCGTCCGACGCGCTGACTGTTACGTCGAGCAAACGACGGACGGTTCTGCGAATTTAGAACATGGGGATGTGTAGCAGCTACGACAGATTGCGCGTAGCCGTGAGTGAAAGATTTCGCAAATCCTTGACGGATGAAGTTTTGGTACAAGGACGAATAGATGGTGGGCATTTAGATGACACCAGGAGGGGAGGGGGACTAGAGAAGATAGAAGGAGATCTAGTTAGTATAATTCTAATAAATTTCTAATATTTGAGTAGGTGATCTAAGAAGAATGTTCTGTGCGCGCGTGACCTAATCTCGACAGGCTATCTCAAGTACGAAATAATTTTTTTTTCTCTTTCGCCATCGCGAAAGAGCTAGCAAAGAACATAACCAAATCGATGACGACTTACATAGAGAAAGGATAAAATCGGTAGTTGCAGGTTCATTTGACAGCACTGTAGCCGTCAAACAAACGCGCCAATTTTATAAATAAGAAATGATCTGAATTGGTTGAAAAGAAGTGAACAGAGAGAGAAGAGAAGAATCTCATCAAAAGGAATGGGTTGGTGTGGATGGGATTTGGTGGATGATATTGGAATTCTGCGGTATAATAAATTTTGAGAGATGGTAATTTTTTTTGGCTTTACAAACTTTACACAGTTGCAGGGGACTAGGGTGGGAGTCTAGGGACCTAGAAGGAAAGGACAAGGGTGTGTTGCGCGCATTAGCCCTATAATGTTAACGTCTTCTCCGGTTCTTTCTATTGCTGACAACTTCTAGTTGGCAGGTTGGCCTTTTGGGGTTACATTTCTATAGACTTCCAATTAACACAGTGGATACCGGGGCTAAGAAGGAAGGATCCGGGAAGCCAGTTAGTGCTTTCGCTATTATATTGTAGACCTAGGTATACTACGTAAATACAGTATGCGAACAGGTACCTAAACAATTTGCCTAATGCAGCCTCGACTACTAGCTTTAGGTATGCCCCTCACCCTTCTATAATTTTATTTGGATTTCATATTTGGTGTGACTCGACCATTTTCAAACCACACACCATTAGGCAGTCCGAGATAGGTCGGCGTTGAAAATATATATTATTAAAAATAAAAAGAATATAAGCGACTATTGTGTTCGAGCTCAAAATGGTGGCAAATAACATAACTTCAATTCAGATTACGACATAATACAGAGTAGCTCAGCACGAAATTCATAAATACATGCAAGTCCGGATGGCCACAGGGTTAATTTACTTTACTGCAAGTAAATACCTTGTGACGGAGGTAACCACATACATAGTACCTGAGCTCCCAGGCAACAAGATAACCCCCCGGCCGAACAATAAGCAGACTAATCAGATCTCGAATTCGTCATTCATTTTTAAGGCAATCCTAAATATACATGCAGATTGCGTACCTACTGCCCTGTAGCAGATCCGTTAGAGGCCAGATTGTCTTTAGCTGTCTAATACAATGACGAAGCCATATTATTGCCTGGAAATCATGGATGCCAGGCTACAGCTGAGAATAGTATGGAGGGTAGATTAGCGTACGGCACGTTCGGAAGCAATTTTTTCTCGTTCAAGTTAAGAGAGCAGACCGGGAAGATTAGGACGCGTGTAGGACCCCGGTCCTAGATATCAGAGCCGTGATTCGTTCATGCGTGGCCGACATGCCCAATGAGGCAACGCCACTATCCTTGAGGGTGGGTAAAGCCGGAATCTCGATCCCAGTCTGTCGGGATCCGACGAAGGCCTATTGCCCCGTGCCCTCAGGTGCATCATCATCATATACCTAGATCTACCTACAGCTACGGCACTCGCTACTCACCGCGAACGCATGAAGCTATTACGGAGGGGTAGCTCATGATATCAAGCTTAGTTCCCCGGATTTATTCTTCAAGGGACCGGCAATGAAACTTGGCAGTGGCGAGGAGTATTGTTCTCTCGACGTCCGTTTGTCTATTGCCGATATCAGAATGACAACCGAAGTTGCAAGCTGAGAGAAAAACTCCCAGTTTGTAGTGTCACGAGGTAACGGCAATCTTGTCGAGATTCATGCCCACGACGAGTCAAGCTAATAAGACGCGGATCTTAATAGGAGGATTGGAGAGAAACAAGAAAAAATAATAATACAGGAACAAACACTCCAGAGCGTCCCATTAATTCCACCAATTACATAGTATTCTTATTTTATCACTTTCCGGTCAACTTCAACTCACCGAAGCTTTAAGCACACGCGACACAATAACCTACCTAACCTAAGTTGTTACTAACTTAAGTTACTGGATTAGATGGTTCGAAGTCAACTAACTACTAACAATTTCGATAACCGATATCATCCATCCATACATCCATTCAGCCGCGTTAAGGCCCTAAGCGGGCAGGTGGGGGGGGGGGCTTAAAAATCAAAGGATTTGCCATGTGCGAAGATGCAGAAAAACGGTTCACGGGACCCCAACTCCATTCTCTAAGCTTCCCTGCTACGAAAATGCTCCGCGACGCTTTCTCGCTTGTCCTATGAACCCTTGTAAACACCGATTCTCATCATCCGAGCCCCGAAACCTATCTCCGTCCCGCCGTCGGCTTCGATAGTCTCCCCGTTGTCCATCCATTGTCCATTCATTTTCGCCGCTTACGTAAATTTCCGATCCGTTTTCTCTTTCGTGGCTCTCCGAGGTCAGACGGACTCATCATTACTCGTATTCATATGTATGTAATTTCCCACCTGAAACGCTTTGAAACTGTTTGTAAAGTATTCTTTTCGATTTTCTAGCCTCGTCTTAGTGCGTACGTGTGTATTGTCCATACACAAATAGCCTACGACGATCGCTCCTAGTCGAAAAAAAAGTATTTCCTTGTTTACTAACGTCACCCACGCCTGCGCCTAATGTGTAAGCAATTTGCATGACTCATATGCAGGACTCTGCTGCACTGCAACTGAGACGTGATGGCTTAATTCTCGGTAGTGTTTCCGTTCGATCGCTCATGTAGGCGGACTCATACGTCGTAAATCGTCGATCGTCCACATATCTAAACCAAGCATGAACACTTGCGGTGGACACCGTCGGCTCGTAAGGGTTTTGGTATATTCACGTTCTTGACAATAGCTACTAGTTCAACTCAAGTTTAAGCCGCAAGTTTTTGAGCCTTGCTTCTCTATTCTATTCGAGGACAGTATTATAATAGAGGCGAAATGGTTCATTTATGATGAAACCAATTATCTCAGAGCTACATACACCTAGGCCAAAATATTTGCACTAACTTAATTACTTCCCCTCTAAGCATTGCATCTAGATTCGTTAAAAGTAAAAGAAGACGTTGATGATATATTCGTCCCCGATCATATCACAGGAGTTTTGCAACGGAAGTATAATTCAATTAGACCATAGCCAAGGAGAAGGGGAGTAAGTTTTGTTTGGTGGGAGTTTATAATTAGAGAGTATGCATCGGGGGTAGGCGTTAAGTTTTAGGTAGATAAGGGATTAAAACTTGAGAAATGAGGAGAAATTCCATCTTTTGAATATAGTAACATGTCGTAAACTTCTATCGAAGATGATAAAATTCCTACTTCATTACGATTATCATGGGACAATCAGTCCCCTTTTGTAATAGGGGAATCTCGTGGATTATTCGGTTAGTATTTCCCATGACCAGCTCTAGCCCACGAATCTCCGAATATATAGTAACGACCTCACTTTTTTGAAAAGAAGGACATGATGTTGCCTTGCCCCTGGCCTTTGCCAGCCGCCTTCTTGGGCTTCGCAGCGGGTTCCGCCTTAACTGGTTGAGGCTTCTGTTTAGGCGGCGGCGGAGCTTCATCCTCGGAAAATGATTCCCAGCCCTGTTCCTGTATCGTAACCAAATATCCCTTATCGTCCATGACTTGCTTCTTCCGTGTGACTCGTCGTCTTCCCCTACGTTTACCATCACCTGTGCTCGATACTACTTCCACAGGCTCTTCTTCCTTAGGTTCCGGTTCGGGTGAAGGCTCCTCCCCTTCTTCCTCCATTGGTTCCTCAGTAGGACTCTCCGCTTTCTCTTCTTCCTCTTCTTCACTCTCATCCATCATACGACGAAGTTCGGCTTGGCGATTCTTCCTCAATTGCCTAGCACTCTCTGACTCTTGCTTAACCTCCGGCATCGGCACGACGTCGTCCTCTCCATCATCAGATAAGGCCATCTTTTGGTCCTCCTCGGCAGCACTCACTACAGCCTTGGCGGCAGGTTTCTTAGGTTTGGCAGCTGCCTTGGCAAACATTTGCCCAATTCCAGAAGAACTCTGTCGCTTCAATGAAGCAGCGGCAGTAGGCTTCTTAGTAGTAGCAGCTGAAGTTGATCCTTTAACATTGGCTTGAGGTGTTACCTTAGGCTCCTCCTTAATATCGGCAGACTGTGTCTCTTGCTTGTTTTCGGCCTTTGGTGCAGCTTTAGGAGTGGGTGTACTGGTAACAGGCTTAGGTGCTGGCCCACGACGTTCCCTCCTACGCACATTGGGATTGGCAATTGAACCGAAGACCTTGCTCGAGGCTGAAACATCGCCCACAGTAGATAGCTCTAGTACTTGTCGAGCAGTATCGGCCAAGAGCTGAAGATCTTTCAGGGGATGAGGCGCCAAGCTATAGATGTGTATCGAGGTAACCTCGTCATACTCTGCTAGCAGATCTGCTTCTCGTTAGCTAAACCCAGCAAAATAATTGAGGCATCCTACTAACCTTGCAGTTGTTCCTCTTTAACTATAGAGAGCGTATAAGTAGGGACTTCATCTGAGAAAGGAACATGCATCTCTTCCGAACTTGAAGAATCGGTCATCTTCACATCGCCATCCGATTCCTCCACTTTCACCGCTGCCTTCTTAGTACCATATACGAGGTAGGTGGCATGAAGAGATCCCGGGCATTTATCATTCTGCCATTTATGAAAATCATAGAGCATCCTAAAAAACGGTCAGCACTATTCTATATTCTTTTCATGTTATATAGAGTCCTTACTCTTTGGCAGTATTTACATGGACCTTCAATGCCCGGCTTAGAAGGCGATAAGTTACCTGTAAAAATATGTGCGTTAATAAGATGTTTTGTGAGTTCTGGTTATAGATATTTTATAACTTACAAGCTGATCCTCAGTGAGGAGCTTCTGGGCTAGATACTGCATATAGGGATCCATATTAACCGTAAATTTCAAGAATAATCAATTAGGGCATAACTGAACGAAATACAGTATATGTCTTGTTCTTTATTGTTTGAAGACAATTAAAGTTATTATTAAGGTGAGAAAGGTAGCATGCTACTTTAAAGCTGGTAGTCGCGTCTGAAAAAGAAAGACGCGTTAAGTGGCAGTGGGGCTAGGGACAAAGCCTACAGGGCAGTGACCAGTAAACAGGGGTTCAGATTTCAGGTGGTAAGCGCGTCGCTAAAGAGCAGTCGCGATTTCAGTTTTGCGAATGATCTCATCGGATATGCGAGCCTCGAGTTCCACGCCGACTTTCCTCGTCTCAACTTCTTAGTTTCTGTTTAAACACATAAATAACTGTTCATGTACGTCTTCGCTTATGAATATTCGAATATTATAAAGAATTGAGATCATCAATGAGCCACCATATCCAATTAGCCCAACTTATCTAACTAATTATCGGCAATGAATAACAATGCCATTCTCGAACCCTTTGAAGATGTTTCCGACTCTACGGACTGGCTATCGACTCCTCTCTCTGGGGTCGCCGCTGTTGAGGCGGCGCTACGCTGTCAGGTCTGTAAAGACTTTTACAAGACACCGATGTTAACATCCTGTAACCACACATTTTGTTCGATATGTATTCGCCGAGCGCTCTCTAACGACGGGAAATGCCCTCTATGTCGTACTTCCGAGCAAGAAATGAAACTACGAAGCAATTGGTCCATGGAAGAGGTCGTTGTCGCATTTACGAAAACACGTCCTGATGTTCTACTTTTCGCAAAAAGGTCACAGGATGCTATAACTGAGCCGGGGAAAAGGAAGCTAGGGGAGACAGAAGACTCAGATTCAGCAAGCCAAAGATCAGGGAAGAGACTACGATCTTCAACGAGATTAAGCAAGTCGAGAAGCATGGAGATGACATCCGAAATGGCACGTCTAGAAGCCGACGTCCCCTACCAAGACCTTACAGACTTCGAACCAAACGACGGCCTAGTCGCATGCCCAATCTGCTTACTGCGCATGAAACCGCTTCAAGTCGATAGACACCTCGATACTTCATGTCCAGGCGAACCACAACCACAGAGAACACCCTCGAAGCCTCCATCACGATCTACAAGCATACCAAACGCCTTTTCCTCCTCGTCCTCGCCTAAAAAGGCATCAGCTAGAAATTTCGAGCGCTTGCCCGCAGTAAACTATTCCATGCTTAAAGAACCTCAATTACGGAAAAAACTACAAGAACAGGGACTATCGGCAGCGGGGGGTAGGCAGATGCTGGAGAAAAGACATAAAGAGTGGACGACAATATGGAACGCGAATTGCGACTCGCAATACCCGCGGCGGAAAGGGGATTTACTACATGATCTCGACGTATGGGAGCGCACGGTAGGTAGCCGCGCGCCGACAAATTCAAGAACGCTCAGCCTAGGCGCGCAGATCAAGGACAAGGACTTCGATGGCGCGGCGTGGGCTTCCAAGCACGATAACTCGTTTAAAGATCTAATAGCTAATGCTAGGCGGAACAAGGTACTGATGGGACGGAAAAGTAGTGAAGACGAGAAGCCGGGAAGCGGGATGCAGAGCAAAGATGGAAATAAGGGGAACGAGCCAACTCCGCAGCCAGATTCGGAGATGATATCATCGTTAGAACACTCAGAACCACAAGAACAAGTCGATTCCGTCACGCAAGCGACCGGGATAATCGATTTAACAGGCGAAATCGCATCTTCCAACGCCTCAGCTGCGGTGCTTTCAGATGAGGGAGAAGGAAGGGTAGATCTAGACGCGTCGTCTAGAACGACGGTGATATCGTGATATAATTGTTACTATTATATTACCTCGAACGTTCAAGGGAAGATCTATCATGTTAGGTGCTCGCTTAGCGAGTAAATATTATACACGGCTGCTGCCTCTTCTGGCTTGCTGTTGCTTTATATTTGCATGTCTCCCAGCTCATTAGCCGTAGCCGTGATAGGCGTAAGAGGTCTTGAGGCCTTCTCTCCTTCCTGTCCCGGCACAGGCAAGGGACCCAGTTTCTCCAGTTCGGCGAGCTTGCGTCTGGTCTCCTCGGCCTCCTTCTGTTCCTGTGCCTCGCGCTTGATTCTCTCGACTTCTTCGTCTTTCTTCCGCTCCTCTGCCAGCATAGCCTCGAGTTCGTCGTCGACCTCTGCTTCGTCGATAGTGGCTCCGGGACCGGCCTCAGCGATGATATTGCCTACCTCGTCTACTTCACCCATCTGTTCACGTAGATTCTCCAGTACTTCATCGACTTTGTCGGCACCGCCGACTTGCGCGTTTAGGCTGCGTAAGGCTACTGTGCTCGACTGCATCACCTTCACTAGCTGAACATTGTCAGCAGCCTGCTCAATCTTGGCCGCCACATCTTCCAACTGGCTAAGCGTATCGTGCCGTCGCGACAGGTTCGTTTCAGCCAACTTCTTCGACTTAAGGGCCGCAAGCGCAGCGACCTTGTTCTTTCTCCGGACAGCATCCTGGGCAGCGACGTTTAACTCATCGACACGCCGGCTCAGCACCTCGGTCTGCCGCGTTAGGTCCTCCATAAGTTCCTTCAGGGACGCGATCGCCGAATCCTCCTGAGTGATTACCATATCCTCACCGCCGCTCCGGATCTTAACCGTGTTCCCGTCTGTAGCTAGCACATTCTTATCTCTCGAAAGAAAGGTCACTAGTACTTCCAGGTCTATCTCCGATAACCGCTGCTGCTTCTCAAGCAACCCCTCCGCAAACGTCCGTTGGAAATGTGTTTTTGAAAATGTCCGTTCGAAAGGCGATGTACGATCTGCAGTCGCTTCGCCAAATGTTTTTGATACCACTTCCAAGTTGTGCAATATAACGAATTGGCCCTTGGGCAAGCTATCGCCCGGCCCACCGATCCCGGCCTGTCGAAGTCCCCACGAAACGATTGACCATGGAAGACTACTCCACGATCGGTGATATATGCTCTCCTTCGCCTTGAGGAACTGTTGTAGCGGCATCATCTCCCCGCTCGCTAGGGCCTCCTGTAACACGGTACCTAGAGCGAGCGGCCGCCCAAATTGCTTGCTTTCGAGTGAGCGTAAGAGGGCATCGCTTTCAAGGTCGAGGCTTAGGTGGTTATGCGTCGCGGATTTGGAGGGAGCGTGGCCGGTTAGGGCAGCGGAGGAGAGACCGCGCTTCCATGCTGCGACGTTAGCGGCGAAGCCGTCCGGGTTGAGGGTTCGCTGAGATCGGAAATCGGAGTAGAGGGCTGGAAGACGGGCTCTAGAATATAAGTTAGAATAAGTTTACTTCAAATAGTTACATCAGTAAGATCAGTAGAAGATGGTATTACCTCCGGAAATTATCGTCATTCTGTACTAGATAATTTAAAAGTTCGCTCATGATGATAATGAGGTTAAGATAGATTAGATAGGGAATTCCCCGAGATATGGGCAATCAACTAATGACGTGTACTGTCCTCCAAGTTACAGATGATATGTTTGCAAATTGAACAATGAAAGGTAAAAGAGTTTGTATATCAGATACGCTACGGGCGTTCAAATGTCGGTGAATGCCTACATACAGAAGCGCATAGCCTGCAGGGGTGTTCCGACAGGCAACGACGAGCAACTTTGTCTTTCGATATGGGATTTTAATGGACAATGGTAAATTGAAAGCCTGAGGCGCAAAAGGCGCACCGTGTTTATCAGTAGCTAAACCTTATCAGCGCGACGTCACTACCGCTGCAGTGCTGATAAGCCTTGTGGATACTTCTAAGCCGTCTCTAACCTTATCAGAAAGCTTATATTGATAGTCTTCTGTACGTACTTGGCCACATCGACATTGTATAAATTCCCAGCTCGATAGAGATGCTATATATGACGGTAGTGGGATTATATAAAGTCTAACAATATCTTTCGTCAGGTAGGCATCCGTTCATCGCGATAAAAAAAAAGTACTTGCATTGATTTTGACACAAGATGTTTATCCCGACACTACCTCATAAAGGTGAGAGCCGACAATATAATATGCCCAGACTCAGCTCAATGTTACACAGATCATGCAATTGAATCTAAGCTTCCTTTCCAAGGGCATATTATTTTTTTAGTTAGAATTTAGATTTCTAAAGGTATTATATAATAATACGAAAGAAATCTATTTGATATTACGCCTTACTTCTTAGGTTGCTGTTCCTATGAACTCATCAAAAGGTATAAGAATAAAATGATGTGGAATCAATGAACCTCAAAAACTGGGCACACCCTGTCTTAAGGAAAAGTTGAAGAGAGATTATACCTTGCTTGAAACTAACCCGACTATACTAGATTTAGATATAATCAGAGTTGGGCAGCAGATCATCGTGAAAATCGTGCCATATCCAGTGCGCCGGAGGAACGATAGGTTTTGGGGGATTTACAGCTCTTGGAAATATTGTCATTTATCGCATAATACGCGTGTTCTTTCACAGCCACGCTGTGAGACGTGTGATATCTTCCTCTATGCCCGAGAAGGTGCGTCTTCCTACATACCAGGTTTTTATACCGAGTTTACAGCTGGGGTTGGCTTCCTTCGTTTGTGGTGAGACGGGTTCTGCCGATCGCTTCCATTCCCATCTTTCAGCTTTGCGAGGCAACGAGTAGGATTCGTGCTAGTACGTGTCACAACATAGAACTCCATACGTTGTTATCTTACTAAGGCTATACTGCCATATGTAGTTACAATTTGCAACTTGTAATAGAGTTGTATGTAACTAGGTTGACTGTGTAGGACATGGAAAGGTTAGAAACCTACTATTGATTATTCAGTATAACTATTTAGATATATCTAAACGAAGTTTTCGTATTTGATTTTAAATAGGTTTAATATTTATTCAAGTCAATTTCCGAGTTCAAATAAATAACTTACAACTTATATCGGTGTTGCCGGTGACTTGGGCCTTGTTTCGAATCCATTTACTTAGGTGTTCCCTCAAGCCCCAGATATCTTTCGGTTTAAGCTTGTTCGAGCATAGCACTGACGTCCTCCTTCACATACTACGCGTAAAGATCAACGTAAACCACTCGTATGACGCGGATCGCTGATAGCCTCTAGGAAGATATGCTTGTTTATGATTCTCATGATTTTCTACCTCCTGAGGTGTAAGTGGACTGGTCATAAAGGTCGTTAAATATAATTGGTTAGAGCTATTTATATAATTCCTCAAAGTGTGTATACTTTACTCATCATTCCTATTAAAGAATCGTCGTACGTATTTTGACACATTTCTGGAAATATATGTTATTAAGTAAAAGAACCTCTGGCATAAATCCATTGCGACTGGCCTATAGATCCAAACCACCGTTGATTTAGAGTTATAATTGCTAACCCCGTATAACTCCTATTCCGCAAAGATCCATTTTTTTCTTGTCCCACTCGCTGTGTGGCCTATCATCACTTCATATCACATGAGCCCATGCTCAATCTGCTGCCGATAGGTCAGGCTTGCACCAACGGATGTCACCGTTTCATATTTTCCCTCATAGAACAGCCGAGCTTTTGGGAATATTCGGGTAATGCATGCTTCAGTGGGGGTACTCTAATATTAGGCAGGAGAGAAATAAGTTCCGGAGTTGACTCCTTTGGTGGTACCACTAGTTGTAGTAAGCAGGACTTATGTAAATGCTGGGCATGGAGGTTATCGCCATCGGACATACCCTGAGGTATTGTTGACTACGAAAGCCTAAAGGAATTGAAGTCTCATGTTCTCTAATGCAAATGCGGTTCCTTTCCGGGGCTTATGAGTAAGCTTACATTACATTACCACTTATGCAAATTACCATGTTGAGGCTCTGATGCAGAACTTGGGCTACGTGATGTCACTTTGATACATAGTATTGATTCATGCGGAGGCTCATGTAGATGTGAACAAATATCATTGCTTCTAAGATATATATTCACCTAAGCCACTTTAACTAATAGCACCTAATCGCATTTATAACTAATTACATGGCGTTGGTGTAAGGAACGATACTAAGCGGTGTTGGATTTGAATAATTGGATATGGGGAATAAATCGTAGACCTTAACCCGGTGGTATTACCAGGGAGATAGCTCATCACTTACCGAACACATCGCAACAATTTCCCCGTTATCACCGGGTTTACATATTGCTGTAGTACGGGTTAAGAATAATCGGCCGTAACTTGGGATCTATAAAGTAAAGAGTTCATCTCTCCTTCCAGTTTGCATATTCAGCATCTCCTCTTGATTATCAAACGTCTTCTCTTCTCTATTTATAAACCATTCTGTTTCAAATTGTTCAATATCAGGTAACAACCATGGCCTTCAAGTTCAATAAGCCCAAGGAGAAGTTGACCTGGTTCATCACGGGATGCTCTTCCGGATTTGGTCTCTCTCTTACGCGTATAGTCCTAGATAAAGGTCACACCGTCATTGCCACTTCACGAAACCCTTCACGCACACCCGAGCTCGTGGCCGAGGTTGAGAGCAAAGGGGGTAGATGGCTAAAGTTGGACGTAAACGACCACAACAGCCCGGAAGTCATCGAGGAGCTTGAGAAGTCGGGAGTAGAGATCGATGTTCTGGTGAACAATGCTGGTTATTCGATACTAACGCCCGTCGAGCTCGCGACCGAAGATGAGATCCGTGGCCAGATGGAGTCCATGTACTTCGGTCCCTTACGCCTAATCCGAGCCGTCGTTCCCCATCTGCGCAAGAGGCGGTATGGTGTTATTGTGAACATTAGCAGCGGAGCCTCGCTTGAAGGTAGAGATACAATGGGCCCCTATGCTGGAGCTAAAGCTGGTCTTGATGGTATGTGGCTTCCTAATTGCTTATCCCCTAATGTACTCGAATATTAATGTGTCTACTCATCCTTAGGCGTAACTAGAGTCCTTGCACAAGAGGTTGCACCGTACAACATTCGAACTCTGACAGTCGTCCCGGGCGCGTTCAACACTAACATAGCCAACGTCACTACCCCTGGCAAGAACCCGTTTCCGGACGATTATAGGGGCTCTGTTTCCGACTTCATGTTGCAAATTCTCTCGGGTGCGGATCTGCCTGGCATACAATTTTCCTTGGGCGACAAAGACAAAGGAATGAAGGCTGTTTACGAGGTAGTAGTTGGAGAGGGCATTGGTGTTGGACGCGAATCTGAGCCGTTGCTCCTTCTAGGCTCTGATATGACGGCTCGAGCAAAGGCTGTGCAGCAGTACTTGGGACACGCTTTGGAGACGTTCAAAGACGTAACTAACTACGTCGATGTTGTCTGAGATCTAGTCTGTTGTTAGAACATATATGTAGTTGATATTTCTTGGTCGAAGTAGGGGGTGTGAAGCGGTATATACCTGATATCCAGTACCTCGCGGGCTACATGTATATGAGATAGAAGGTTATTAATGCCGAACTTTTACTTTCACAAACACAAGTAACTTAGGTCATTAATAGTAGGCAAAGCGCGAAGTTACTGTTCCTAATTATCTTCGTGTTAATTGGATATAATATGACTGACTTGTGAGTATTTGATAGCAAACGACATTATGAAAAGGCAGACTTTTAAAATAAATCGATGTTTTAGTACCCAGTTCCTAAAAATAACTAATCTCAAACTGATTTACCAGTTGTCCCTCAGCACATAGGCAGCCACTTGCACAAGATCACTAGAATAATACCGGTGCCTAGCCATGCAGCATATAATTGTAAAAAACAGGATACTTAGCATCAAACAATGATTCTAAGGGCCCGGTGGTGTAGCGGCAGCACGTTCCCATCGTAACGCGCTTCCGAGCAACGAACTTGGATGAGATGTCGAGGTTGGGAATGGCGTGGGTTCAAATCCCACCCGGGCTAATATTTTTTTCTCATTTCTTAAACACTCACCTTAATGTACCTCAAAGGCAGAAGGGTACGTGTTAATATTGAACGTTTTACCCCTATGTATCTACCTAGGTACAATAGGTGACGTAAGACATTGGTGAAGAGGATTTATAACTTCGCGAGTAACGAATATTAAGAGAGATAAAGACTTACAGTACGGTCTTTTATGTTGAAGGTTTCTCCTAATCTAAATGCAATTATAATTTTCTATTCTGCGGATAAATCTCAGGCGGGATATCCCTTTCAAGTACCAGTCTTGCGGGAATAGCGTGCAAATTCCTTCGAATGTTTTACTTACAATTGTCTTAGTCCACCGCCTCCTTTACATGTCGATCTTCAGGTCTATATTATAACGAATTTATAATATATAATAAAAGGCTGCCCCGAGCCTATCAGTTGTGTTGGAGAGAGTAAATTTCTACGCTATCGTTACTAAGGAAACTTCCATGCTGCTGTCTGGACTAGCATATAACTCCAACTCTTCTACGGGAGGTATTCATGCATATGCCAGGCGGCTAAATCACCTCTAACTTGCATAGACACACCAGTATTTTTCACTTCTCTACGCATAGGTTTTAGACTCGCAGTTGGAGTCTTAATCTCATGCATACAGCTTTGGGTGCCTTTAAGTTCTCCCTTGCTTGGCTTGCAAAGGTTCGTTTAGTTACTCAATATGCGTGTGCTGGAATATAGGTAGTAGTGGGTTGGTGCCAAGATTGTCCAGATCACACGTCCCTTGTTGCTGGAGTACAGGCAAACAAGCTGATTTTTCCCTCAGAGAACTAGGTAGGTATACTTCCTAATAGTAGAAGCTACATGAGAGCACCATCCCCTTGTTCTCCGTAGCATCGCTCTCTACTTCACATTACTTGGTTAACAAACGGGCTCGAGTGATGGGCCATGGTTAAACATAATATCGGGGCCGTTATTAAAAATATAATGCTTCTTAACTATTGGTTTGAACGTGGACCGTCCTATTTGACAGGTCTTATTGTTTCTCTGTTGTGCTTTTATGTCGGTGAGAGTATCATTGGAGAATGCATTTCGCTCAGACTTTTTTCATGCCTTGGACCCGTCCATGCCCCAGTCCTCCCAAAGTAACCATTGCTGATGCCAAGCTTCCGACCCGACCCGATTTGCTCTGACCCTTTCTGCATACATATAGCTCCTCCCAAACCCCGTGTATCGGTGCGGTGAAGTTCGTGCTCCACCCAGCGAGGAGCTGTTATAGCAGAGAGGGGTGAACAATATAAGAGAGAGAAAAGAAAAAAACCGCATGTCGCCCTTTGGAGGTATCAATGATTTTCCTAATATCCGAACCCGGTAATAAATTGTTGCCCTTTTTTACCTATCATTATGTATGTACAATTATGTCGACATATACCCTTCTTAAATCGTCTATCACGTTTTAGAGGAGGCCCTGTGAACTATAAGCGTTCGACCGACTGGGTGGTTCATACCAATTTTGGTAAGGATGGTTTGGGAGACTGAAATCGGCAAAGCTCAATGGATTGACATGTATCGGCCGCGGCGCTGCTAACTGTTGAGATCCTGGCTGCGGAACAGTGGGCATCATTTGATGCTGTGAAGGTGTAGTAGTAGTTAGGCTGGCATGGATGGACTCCATCCGCCGGTAGTGTTCTTCTAGGCCCATCGCCGCCTTATTGCCACTGCCAGCTCGAGGTAAGAACTGCGCTACGAGTCCCTTCTGTCCCATCTTTTCCCAGCCCCAAGTCTTTTTGAGGCCCTGGATGACACCTGAAAGCTTCCAGCCTGTTTCGTGATCGATTTTCTCTAAGATTGCTACTACTTCCTGCTGTTCGGCGAGGTCGGTCAAGATCTCGGCGACAATAGCTAAGGAACGAATCGAAACGCTAGCAACCCCGCGGTCTTTGGTGTGCGCTACGATACCACAGACTTGATGAGCATGATGTTGCTGGACTCTACGCGCTTCCTCGGAGTTTTTAGGAAGAATTGGGTTTATCTGCGCAAGCAAGCATTGTGCTGTATGGTAATAAAGCCTGCCAACAATAGCGGCACGTTTTATGAGCCTAGAAAGTTGTTAGCCACTTCACTCCAAGCTTATGCCGACAATGACGAGTGTGGCCGGTATCTAAGAATAGGATTGACATACCAGACGTTAGGAAACAACGAATTATTTGCACCAGTTTGCTGAGAAGGATATAAGTATCCGAACGGGTGCATAGGACGAGGGCACGAGTTGTTCCAGTCATCGCACATGTTCTTGAGCCGCTGCCACTCTGCGTACCTGGCCTGTAGCCGAACTTGTTCGTCGTGAGGGCTGGGCTCTTGAAATTTGGGGATGCTGGCACGGAAGTTGGCGATCTTGGCTACGATATAGAAGATTCGGTGCACCCAAACCTCTTCGTTTCCGGTGTCCTTCTCCGTGTTGAAGTCCATATCGAGACCCCATTTTTCTGGTTCCCATGCCGTCTGCCAGTTGAATGCTAGACATGAGAGAAGCTCCATGCCCACGTTTAACCAAAAGCACGCTGCCCCCAGACCCTTACTTTTAGCATTCCAACCGCATTCACGAATGAGAGCCCGCGCACCCGCAATGTGGCTCATCCGCTTGGTCGGCTTATCGCTCATGATTTCGTACACATTGAGCACTACGGCGGTAGTTGCACACTCGGCAGTGTCACGCTCGGGATTCTGTAAGCTGCGCAGGAGTTGGGTCGTCGCTGTATCGTAATAGAAGAGTGCCTTATCATCGCCATATTGCTGTGTCAGAGTTAGGTGCTTCACTCCGCATGCGAGGAGTGCATTGAGCAGCATGGGGCACTTGAGCGCATGATAAGGGATTTGGCGCGAGAAGTGCTTTTCCTTGTCAAGACTATCCATCCAAATACCCACTTCAGAGACGAATACCTGCATAAACCGCAACTCTTCGGGCGAGTTGAGATACTCTCGTTCCCCCGACTTTTCGCTTGAGGGAGTCATAATGCCTACATCAGCATCCGGTTCTACATTGCTGTCTCCCGAGCCTCCTCTAAAGGTCGACGGTGGCCCAACGCCAGTGAATCCTGCCACTGAGGCTGCTGTCGAGACGTCATCGCTTCGGTACCCGTTGTGTGATGCAGAGCGGTTGCTTTCAATTTTGGAAGAGCTGAAAGGATCGGAAATTATGCTGCTATACCCGGCTGAGCGCCCGTGGCCTGGAGGTGCCATGAAAGAAGCATCACTGCTCTTCCGCGAACGCAAATGGTTGCTAGTTACAAGATCCAGATGTGTCTGGCTGCGATCACTATAATAGTTATGCGGCGGAGACACTACAGTCGTAGATCTACTCTCTACCTTAACTTGAGGATCTAGGCTTTCAACTGCGCCTGGCTGAAGTTGAGATGTTGGTTTAAAGTTAGATTCTCGCGGAGGGGAGGGGGGTCGACTGTCAAGATTGGCATATCTTCCTAATCCTCCTTTATATTCCGAAGCAATAAGGCGCGACTCGTCTTGAAAATGAACTATACTCGGTATTAGCCTTCTACGAAACCCCTCCAGAACCCCCATAATGAAACGTGAACATACCTGCCCATTCTTCTGTTGTAGGGATATAAGGTGGTTCTTTGCAAGTCATATCAATGAAGTTGAGCCGCACGCCTCGTTTACACTCCCTATTGCTTTTCCGGCAATTTAGGCAATCTGGCGTACCTTCGTCACACTTTAGGTGTCTTTCTCTACATGTTAGGCAGCCCGTCCTCACCCTCCTGCTCTTGGCAGGTATCACATCGGAAGATGTCATATTGGAAACCTTGCCGGGTTTATCTGATATATTCTTCGAGCTGGGTGGATCAAGAATGGAGAGCCTTCGGCGCTTCGAAGGGGGGAGATAAAACTGGTCGCTTGAAAAGCCGCCACTAACGGTACACGGCGGCGAGAACTGCTCGGCATAGTGGTGCATCAATGGCGCTTCTGCGCCGGCTGGGTAGCCCACTACGAGGGTATTCAACGAAGCGACGTCGTATGCCGCCAGGACTACGGTGGACGAAGCCCTCGAATACACGAGGCTGTCTGAACGGGGGTCGAGTGAATGGAAATACTAAGATTAAAACGAGGTTCTCCGGCTTGCGGTGAACTTTTGAACGACAGCGAAGCAAGTAGTTGAATGCTATTTTCGCGGCTATCAAGCCAGTTTTCACGTTGTTGTTTCCGGTAATTCCGTAGACAAAAAGCTACCTGGTTGAAAGGCTGTTGAGCAAATATTTTTTGAAGCTGGGACTCAATGGTGGGGAAAGTAAAGATATTCGTCTGAACCAGGTGAGAAGGCTCGGTATGGCGCGCTGCATGCGGGTAGCCGTCTATCTCATGGACGGGCTCAGGTACAGGATCTTAGGAGATGCACCAGGTGTCTCGGATTCTGATCGAGACAAGACCAGCTGATTGGAAGCTTCCGGTTAGGCGAATCTGTGGTGCACCGTTGTAGAATGGTGCGTGGTGCTAAGTTATGATTGGGACCAGGATCTCGGATCTTTCCCGTATTCTTATCTCTATTCTTCTCTTTTACCGAGAAGTCTAGAGTTAGGTTAGATTAATATCTAGAGGGAGGTGAGGTAGAGTTAAAGAGGCCCAAGAGAAAACATATCCATATAGACGGAGTTAAGATCCAATTACGGGACGATGGTTTGTAAGTTGAAACGAGTAAGTGAGGTACCTAAGGAAAGATAGGCTGATACAAAGCTGTTGCTTGTTCTCTAGGTACTTACACGTAACAGTGTGACAGATCTAGGAGGGGGAAACGCAATGACAAAAAGGAGCACAGCCTCCGTTCAAGATGGTTTCTGGCTTGAGTGCTGGTATAGATGGGTACCTGGGTCTAGGTACTTAGTAGGATGACGACAATGACCTTTGAATAAACAATCAGAGCCTAGCTCTCAATATGGGCTATTCTTAGCGTAGTTACCGGAAGAGAGAAGACGAGACAACTTAAATTAGACAGCGGCTTGATATTAGAGCGTGACCATCTACCACTTGTATTTTGGCCGGTTTACAGTCCGCAGCCTGCTAGTAGTGGCTGCGAGGGCTCTGCTATATTTTCTAGAATCAACAGGGACCGGGAATTCGGTCTCGTGCAAAAAGGCTTTGGGGCTGATCGGTGGTCGACTACCAATTGAGCATACAGGGGTAGCTTTGGTGTGAGATTCTCTTTAATGCCAAACACCCCCCTGGTCGTATTTCTTGCCTTTCACATCGTTAGTGGCCGCCGTAGCTAGACGTAGATCGGACTGGGGGGTTTAGTTAACCAACCATGTTGGTCAGGGCTGGCCTCCCACGACTCATGCCCTTTTTGGGTGCTGAGCAGGACCCCACCGCCCTAGATATGGTAGCATCCCGCACTCCGTAACAAGTATCTTTTGTTAGAGAAGTGCTTCGGCTTCAGTTGCTTCCAGGAGGAAATTGGACGTACCGAGATTCCGGGGAGCTCCAGCGGATATCTTTTTAGATATCGTCTGAACAGGGAATATCCGTTTGGATACATGGTAAGCTGCAACACATAGGCAAAAGTTGCAAAGCGTACGTAGACGTGGGATGACTGGGTGCCAATGTACCGGACCCTGCCAAGCTTTCAAACAGGGGGCTAAATACTGATATCATACCGGTTATGGATTTATAGGTATGCTCTAAACATATGAATCTTTAAGTTAACCATTAAAAATATGGCTAACATGCTTATATAACTTGCTAAAGGCAGCACGACAGGCTAAAAGTCTACTTGACCTGGATATTATGTCGGTACGTAGAAGTAAAATATGAGATTGTAAAGGTGGCTGTGAGTGTAGAGGCACCTATAGCCCGTACCCACAGTTGTTTCGCTGATGTTTGATTGGGATAGTTTTCCGTTTCAACTAACAGTGTGATCGAATCTGGGCGAGTCTCGGCAGCGAAACGAACCCCCCTGCCATCCGCCCTGTGTAAATAATACCGTAATAAGGCAACGCTGATCGAGTACCCCCTCACCAGCCCTGTAGCGTTAATAGCAAGCCAGAGCTATGTCATGAGCCTTATATTTAGTGATTTATGTGCGTGACACGGTGATGGTACGGTATGAGTCCGTAGCTGACTCGCTAATTGCAAGCCACCAAATGTCCTTGTTTAAGCAAATCCGAGAAAAGAGCCGACTTGGACTTCCAGCGGCCAGCCTGCAGGGCGTAATGCAACGTAGGCAATATCATATGATCTTGTGAGAAGGTGAAGATACGTCTAACGCGTCTCTCCGGTATGCAGGCAAGGAGAGAAATACCTGGAAATACCTGGATATTGGCAAGTGCCTTGACAAGTGCTCTGCCATATGCGCGCTGCGGGTAACTGCTTGCATCTATCATGCTGTCATTGGGCATTTCTGTGTCACGAGCTACATCGTCGTATTCTTCTAGGAACGATGATAATTTGCGGGCTTACCGGAGAAATGTGTAGTCCATTGAGCGGAGAAACAGCTGACCGAACTAGTCGTAACTCGTATTATAATGCCTCTCGCAGTACCTAGCTTATATTGAGGGAGTTTTACGAGAGACATTGAACTTACGCGACTGCTCGACAGTCTGTAAACAGTAACGTTCATTTGCTGTAGACTAATAAGTAGTTGCACCAGATGAAAGGTATAGTAATAGTAGTAAAGTGAATGCTACGCTCTACTACATTCTTTATATCTACGGCAGATAGCCGCGTGAAGATTGGATGAATTTATCGGGAAGTAGAGGTTGTAAGTTGCTTGGGTAAAAAGGATGATAAGTTTCCCTAATGTTCTGAACTTACACGCGGTTTAGCGTCAGGTACACAATACTACATGTACATAAGCATTACTACCCAAGCTATATTGAGTTATACCATATCTACCCCACAGCCCCATAAACTAAGGTTTACTATCTTCGATAAGGTACTGACATTACCTATACAGCGCCCGATGCTGCTGAAGCATGGCAAGTTTTAACGAATACCTTTTTTTTTTTTGCTAATATGCGGCTCGGTTGGCAAAGTTACAATATTTACCTATTAATAGCTCGAATTTACTTACTTCATACAACTACTAACTAGGTATATACACATCCTCATTCTTGTACTGAAGAATATCTATTGTTTACACCTAAGTCGTGATGGTATGCTGAATTGTCGACCATGACTAAAATAGTTCTCCAGGCAGCCTCCTATTCGTCGCATTGGGTGGTGGTGAATAAAGGAAATAGGCCTCCCATATCAAACATATCGAGGACCAGCATATCTTAAAATCATGTCTCAGCATCAGCCTGCACAGCCTAAGTCAGTCCTTCGAGGACATCGTACTCAAGTGCATGTCACTACCTTCGTTAGGAGCAACCAAAGACTAGCATCTGGAGATGCGGATGGATTCGTGGTACTCTGGGATCTTACCATCATGCGTCCCCGGGCTGTCTGGCGCGCTCACACAAACGCCATCCTCGGCATATCCGACTGGGGAGACGACAAGATAATCACGTAGGTCTAGTCTCATGTCACAGCATATACTTCTCCTATATCTATCTCCTATATAAACCTGATTTCGCAATGAGCTGCCACGTGGCTGAGAAGCATCTCTCAGACATGGCAGAGACAACCGCTTGGCAATATGGAAACTTGGGCTCCAAGATGAGACTACCATGAGCACCGCTCTGCCGCTCGACGAATCCGTACCTGAGAGACCACAACCGTGGATACTGCATATACTCCATGTGAATACTATGAACTTTTGTTCTTTTACGTCTTGCCCTACAGCACCAAATCTCACCCACGACGAGCTCTTCATTGCTGTGCCTAATACGCTTGAGACTGAAGCTGTAAGTCTACTATCATTTGTTCCCCTACCCTTTCTAGAATATTTTCTAGTGTTTCTGCTCACCATTTAGTGTAGGTTGATATTTTCCAACTTCCAAGTCAGAATCGGTTGCATACCGTTAATATAGGGGGTAATACGGAGAAGAAAGGCATGGTTATGTGTCTATGCCTATTTTGGCATCAAGGGTATCTAACTCTCGTCGTTGCCTATGAATCCGGCCTTGCAGTAGTCGCGCGACTTGGAAAAGGTGGAACGTGGGACATATTATACAGAGCACAGGTGCATAGTCAACCGGTGCTCTCACTTGATTTAGATCCCCTCAAAGGTTATTTCTTGACTTCTAGTGCCGATGCTATTATCGCAAAGCACCCGGTTCCTACCGCAACTTTCCCTATCCGGGAATCACAACATCCGGAGAAGACAGCTGATAAGAATGCCGAAGCCTCGGGTTCATCGCTACTATCAGCTGCACTTTCGTCAGAGCCGAAGCCCGAAATACCCCCGAGACAGGAGAAGCTGGCTATTGAAAATAAGCCCCTGAAGACTATCAATACTAAACACTCGGGACAGCAAAGCTTGCGCATCCGATCTGACGGCAAGATTTTTGCGACCGCAGGATGGGATTCAAAAGTCCGTGTCTATTCGGCCAAGACCATGTCTGAATTGGCAGTGCTGAAGTGGCACGACGTTGGTTGTTACGCAGTTGCTTTTGCAACGTTGGATAACGGTCAAAAATCAGGCTCCCCGAAGCGAGACGTTAGCAATGTTGAATTTAGTAAAGGATCCCAAGCTGAAGTGGTTGCTCCTAGTACTTCAGATAGCCAAAAGCTTACCAGGATGGTCGCGTCTAAGCTGGGCCAACTCAGCGTCAAGGATCGACGGATTAAGATGGCGAAAGAGGCCCATTGGTTGGCAGCTGGTAGCAAGGACGGGAAGATTAGTTTATGGGATATTTATTGAGAGTCAAATCTACTCTCTAACAGATATTTACGACGTTGAAAGCGACTATTTGTTTTTCATATCCGCACTATAACGTAAGTAAGTAATTTCGTAGTTAGTTATTGCTGTGTGGACTAAGCAATAACTTAGGTTCAACGATGACGGTATATTCGTTCCTATCGTTATAGTGTATTAGATCGTTGATCTTAATACGTATTTTATAGTTTATACGTCCGCCTTCTAATGCTTATTCTGTCGCAGTTTTGGCGTCCTGGGCAACCAGTTCGTCCTTGGTATCCTCTTTCATAGCCGTATCCAGTTCTGCCTCAGCAGGTGGGACTACTATTCCATATTTGTCATATGGAAAGTTGGTTAGGTCGCTATAGTAGTCGGCCCATCCGTCACCAATTTCTCCTAATTGGTGCACATCAACATCGCCTGCCTCACCCATACGTCCAGCTAGGATCTCTGGTTCTCGGCCTGCGTATTCCTTCTTCAGCATTGGATGAGGGCACCATACTACCCTCATACCCGCTCGTCTTCCGGCCTCAACTCCTGGGACGCTGTCTTCAAAAACGAGACATTCTTCAGGTGTAATTGGTTTTTCTCCATCCTCGAGACTATCGTTGATAGTTTTTAGTGCAAGGAGGTAGATATCCGGGAGGGGTTTTCCGCGGCCGGGCTGAATGCGTTTGTCGTCGCCTAGCACCCTTCGATGGGATTCGAATACGGAAAATAATTCGGTCCACTTGGAAGTTTTGACGGTGAAATTAGACGTAGTGCTGCTAGTCGCCAATGCAATGTGGACTCTTTGCTGCTTTTTTCCACCGCTCTCTCCTTTACTCCCATTTCTGACACCTTCTTGGTCCTTTATATCCCACCAACGTGTTCTCCCTAGGTCCCCAAGCAGCTTTTCTACACCTGGTAAAGGCTTTGCGGTTGGGAAGTGTTGCTGCTGTAAAGAAGTAAGCTGAGCGAGGTAGTCGGACTCTTCGACGGGCAGCTGGGCCCATTCGTGAAAGAGGGCATTTGCTTCAGGACCCGGTCGGCCTTGCAATCTAGCCTTGATAGACCAGGGTAGCGTACTTTTGCCGTACTTTTCGAGGATGAGGTTTATGCAGAGCGTATAGAGATCTTCTGTATCAAGAAGCAGACCGTCCATGTCGAAGAGGCAAGCTCTTATGGGCGGGAAGCTTTAGAGGATAGCTGTTAGTCTTTACTGTCGTAACTATTTGCGAATAGGGGTTGACTTGCTCTATGCGAGGCGCCATCGAGTTCGATTATGAATATTAAGCCAATGTTATTATATGTGATCCTTTTAACGTGTAGTACCCGAATCTCTTATGGAGATTCTTGACTTTAAATGTAAAGTTTGATCTCAATGGTCTAAATCCCGACTATATGCGAATATTGTACCTAACCCCGCCTAGAACATTTTAGATAGGAGGTACCTATTCAACTCTTCTAATTGAGTTTATGGCGGGGCAGTCTGCGGGGTAACTCTCCGACCGCGCAAAACAGGGCTGAGAGGCACCGCCCGGAGCCGTAGGTTTCTTCAGGGGTAACATAAGGTTCTTATACGTACATGTATTTGCATAATAAGCGGAGTAACCTTGATGGGTGCATATGTATTACCTACATGTAGCTACGAACTTATTTCTTATGTCATACATCTACTAAAATCAGCTACTTTCTACCAAAGTTCAAGTGCGAGTTAAGATCTTGTGATCGACTCTTCATTATACGTACGGAATCTACCTTCTGGTCTTCAACTCTCAAGTCTTTCATCACAAAATTATGGCCGGCTCACCAGAGACGGCGGGAAAGGAACCTGATAAAACCACAATAGATAATACAAATCAAGACGCTGAGGATGAGTTGACAGCTCCCGAAAGGTTTCCGCCCGAGGAAGAAGCTGTACGTGTATTTTTTATCTATACATAAAACATATATTTTCCGGCACTTTAGTCTGATTATCTTATATCTATCCCATTCTATAGAGCCTTTTAGGGGAATCCAACGATAAAAAGTCGGAAGCGAACGCGCTGTTTGCCTCAGCCAAGTACGAGAATGCTATTACGAAATACGAAGAAGCGGCTTCAGTTTGTCCACACTACTTAGACTACGAGCTTGCCGTTTTAAAATCCAACATTGCTGCATGCCATCTGAAACTAGAACAATGGAAGGAAGCTATCAAGGCAGCCACCGACTCCATTAACGGCTTGGATCGCCTAGAAAAAAAAGAAGCTAGCCAGAAGGAGATCGAAGAAAAGCAAAAACAAGCAAATGCCGAAGAAGATGAAGTTGAAGAGGAGATCGTCAGCTCGGGGGCCCAAAAAAGCGCTCCCGCCGCGAAGAAAGAAACCGCCGCCGAGATTGAGAGGCAGAAAAAGCACAATGACATCCTTAGGATTAGAGCGAAAGCTTTGATGAGACGAGCTAGGGCGAGAAGTGAACTTGGGGGGTGGTCAAACCTCTCCAGTGCTGAAGAAGACTACAAGACACTATCGACCATGACAAACCTCAGTGCTGCGGACAGGAAGATTGTTCAAACGCAATTAATAATGCTTCCTTCAAGAACGAAGGCCGCCCAGGAGAAGGAGATGTCAGAGATGTGGGGAAAATTGAAGGATGTGAGTAACGACCGTCGAATAAAAGCGTGTCTTATATTGGGTTTAGTTGCTAATCACATACGTATAGCTTGGAAACGGAATATTGAAGCCCTTTGGTCTCAGCACGGACAATTTCAATATGGTAAAAGATGAGAAGACCGGCGGTTACAGCATGAACTTCTCCCAGAACGGCGCGAGCCAATAATACAAATCCTGGTGTCACACACCGCCATAATATTAATACAAACCCTACTTCTAGATCTAAACGTGTAAGATTGATTTTAGATTCTAAAGTTGTTAATAATTTCAAGGGCAAAGTATTTCCCGCATCCTGTGCTTAGTTATCTTTCTATTTCCTTTTGTCTTTTGGCGGATTACTCCAAAGTACACTAGTGAGGCTCTATTTTCTTCCATCAAACTAACATCACCATTCTAGATTTCATATTCCTTGTCATTGACACATAAATTCAGGGGAGCAACAAATCTCGTGATAAATTCATGTCCAACCGCATATTTTCTATCTGTCATTAATAAGCGGGTTTATATTTCACCCTTCGACTATCTCATCTAGTTTACGGCGAAGCATGCTTCTCACGTACCGGTAAGGAGCACAGCGCCCGGTCATATAATAAACATACTTGAGATGACCAATGAGAGGCTCTAACATAAATATATGTTAATAACTACACTAAATCTAACCCCACTATAGGTACCATACATGAACATTGATGTTACGTCTAGTTACATGAGATGAAGTGGTGGAACATGTTTATCTTCACCGGGCTTTATGTAAGTGATCAAGGTCCCGTGATCCGACTTATAGCTACGAAAGTTGTTAAACGGCTATGCCGTGCGGACCCGGCCTTTTACATGGGGTTGACTTATCGTACACTTAGTTGTGTCGTATCGCTATCTCATGGAACATCTCCGCAGCTAAGACGTAAAGTAACCACACACGCTGATAAACCTATTGGATCATCTATCACCCGCATGGCTTATCGCAAAGTAGGAGACTATTATATATTCTCTGGTATCCCGAGATAGAATTTGAGTTGGGAGCACAGTATTTCATGGTTAGAAGCACCTACAAATCCAGTATATCTTAGACTTGAATAGCGAAATAATTCATTATCAAAACGCATCCTTAATATGGCTCCAGCCACGGTCACAATTGCTAACGGAGCAACATGGCAAGACGTAGCAGCCGATCGCCAACAACATAGGGACGCGACAATCGCAGAAGTCAGTCCGCCAGTACCGGAAGTGCGCCAGGAAGATATCCTTCTTAATACTACAGGAATCCCGAAGAAACTTCTCACGGAGCAGGAAATCGAAATCACTAACACCGATGTCGAGAATCTCGTCAAGAAGATAACCTCAGGCGAATGGAGCTCGACGGTAGTAGCCAATGCTTTCCTGAGACGCGCCGGCCTAGCACAGAAACTTACTAATAGCATTACGGAATTATTGCCCAAGCGAGCTTTGTCCAAAGCTGCTGAGTTAGACCAATACCTAGCTGCTAACAAGAAGCCTATTGGCCCTCTCCATGGCGTTCCTATCAGTGTTAAGGAGCATATCGCAATTAAGGACGAAGACCTGAATGCCGGGTTCGTGGGCTGGGTCGGCCGAGTTGCCGAGGAGGACGCGCTGATAGTCCAGTGTCTGGAGAGCGCTGGTGCGGTGATCTTTGCGAGAACGACTGAGCCGCAGACTTTGATGCAGATTGAGACAGACAGCAATCTATACGGGTAAGACACAGTTACACTAATACTATCATAATGAGTGCTTGTAAAGATGATATCTAATTCGCTACCAATTGTCTAGAATCACCGTGAATCCTTACAACAGAACCTTGAGTCCTGGCGGCTCATCCGGCGGAGAAGGTGCGCTAATCGGGCTCCGAGGCTCGATCCTTGGAATCGGAACGGACATCGGCGGGTCTATTCGCGTTCCTGCTGCTAGCAACGGGCTCTTTGGCTTCAAGCCCACGACCCTGCGATTACCAACCGACGGCTGGTCCGCCGCCATGGCGGGTGCTGAGTCCATCCTTGCAGCTACTGGACCAATTTCAACTAGCCTCGAGGGTCTCCGTGTTTTCACCAAATCCATTATCGACCAGAAGCCTTGGCTGAAGCAACCAAGCTTGGTCGGCTTGGACTGGAGAGACTCGGCGCAGTATTATCCAGACCGGAAACTTAGGGTGGGCGTTATTTATAACGATGGCATTGTAAGACCACATCCGCCTGTACTCAGAGCGCTGAATGAGTTTGTGGGGAAACTGCAGAAGAGCCCAGATATCGAGGTTGTGGAGTGGAAGCCGTGGAAACATGATTTGGCATGGTCTATCATCGTGCGTTTTATCTTTTCCCTAATAACAAAGCAGTATATCTCGTGTTAGCTATCCTTAACATACCAAAACAGGCAAAAATCTACTATGCCGACGGCGGCGCCGACGTGAAAAAAGCCGTTGACTCCTCCGGCGAGCCCTGGCGCCCCCTGGCTAAATTCATCCTCCACGAGAACCCACACGTAACTTCCCACACGATCCCCACGCTCTGGGACGCTGTGACCAAGCGCGATGCCTACCGCACTGCGTACGCAAACCTCTGGAACGCAGATCCAGTCGATGTGATCCTGTCACCCGCAGGCCCTAGCGTAGCAACCAAGCACGGTACCGGCCGCTACTGGGGATATACCGCCCAGTGGAACCTGCTGGATTACCCGGCCATCGTGTTTCCCACGACTGATGCTGTGGGAGATGCTGCGCGCGAGGGGGAGTACGAGTACCCGGAGGATTATGAACCATTGGGCGAGATGGATAGGTATGTGTATGGGCTATGGAAGGAACATGGCGCGGAGGGGTATAAAGATGCGCCGATTTCGCTGCAGCTTGTTGGACGGAGGTAAGTGGACTAGGAATTTCCCTTTTTGTTTATTGATGGTTAGACTAATGTATGCGCCTATAGGTTTGACGATGAGAAGGTGTTTAGGGCTGCGCAGATCCTACTCGAGGAAGCTGGGTTGCCGGCTGCTGTTCCCGCGTAGGGAAATTGTTGGGTCAAGGGCTGATCTATCTCGATCTCAATACCGGATTCTCTTTGAAATATGTAGTGGATTTATGTTTATTTATAGTTTAGCTACTTAGCGAAGTGGACTACTAATTCTTAAGGAATCCTGACTGAGTTTATAAAAAAATGTTTCGTACTTAACATAGCTCAGAGCCATATGTTGAACCTAATGGACATGGGCTTGTAGTACATCGGAATTGAACGGGAATCCAATGAAAAAAGTAGACTTATTTCTAACTCACAATGGAATGCTGGATGTATAAGTCCCAGTTCGGCTAGGACTTTTAGAGCCGTGATAATTGTTTGGTATAGTTTGAGATAGTAGCTATCAACCAAACGTAGATCTCTTCATTGAGTAATTTTTCATACTATATCAATATACACGCGGAACGTGAGACCGGTATTTATCGTCTGTCTACCCAGTTGCCGCTTTACTCTTGGCAAGTAGACTCTCGACCTTCCTTGCTTCATGATTCTAGAGCTAAGGACATACTCAAACGTTGTTGGTTAAATACCCCTAAGCATCCTATATCAGTTTTACGGCTGTTGCTTCCTTATGAGTGATAAAGTAATCCGTCGTTTAACAAAGATATGATCTTTCTGCCCAAGGACGCTCGGCAGCGGTTGATGTAAGGGGTTGTTAGCCGGATGGCGCTTCAAGAAGTCGGTATATACCTTTGCATATTACCGTCTCTTTGATGCGCCTTTGCTCAGGGACATCTTTATGCCTATTTCGAAAATCACTTGGACGTAGCATATAATTGGATATTCGTAGTAGTAGTAGTAGCGTAGGCGCACAAAATAACCTGAAGATCTTATCGTACGGTTTTGTGCGTTTAAAAGCCTAGCTTACGAGGGTGCACAATACGACTGCTTGAAATTCAATTAATATTGGTTTTTAACCAATAGCTTCAGAAGTTTACCAAATCTGATATTAGATACGCCAACGCAGGTATCAGTGCCGCATTCAAATATCGTTAGGTATGGAGTATGAAAAATTGCCAAAAGTAAATCCTCTTAAAGCCTTTTCAGGAAATGCGGCTTGAACTTCTTGTTCGCGCGATCAGCCGACCGGTACTGAAACTGATCCCCATGAATCTCGAAGGTAAAGGGTTTCTGGTCTTCGGCCGATGCTATAGTATTCTCCTGCTGCGCTGGGGGCACGCTGATGCGAAACATGGTTCCCTCCTTTGGTACAATTTTTATCTGATCCTTCGCGGTAATAATTTCAAAGACGAAGCGAGCATCTTTGATTATAATCCCTTGTATGCCAACGCGACTAGGACAACCACTACGCGACACTTCTACCTTAGCACCATGGAAGTCGGCAGCACTTAGTTTGGCGGCAGCGCCCTGCCCCCCGGTGTATAGCTCGCTACCGAGCACTTCGCGGATGTAGCCTAGCCATAGCTGGTTCAGCGGCTCGAATACGGCATATTTTTGGCCAGATTTGGGAACGTCGTAGAGACCAAGCTTCCGTCGCTGTCGTGCTGATAGGGGTTTCGGCTTTAAGGCTTTCAAGCGTTTCTGCTTCTCGACTCGGGACCTGCGTCGAGCGTCGCGGGCGTTAGACGGTGGTGGGGAGGTGGGCTTAAGGAAAAGAGGCCTGTGTTGGATCTTATCGGAGTAAATGCGGTTTACGCTGTCGGGACTATGAGCCCGCGAGAGAAGTTCGTGGGTCAAGGATTGGTTGTTATTGTTATTGTTTGACGCCATATTGTCGCTGTCCGCATCGTATCTCAATCCGGCGTTGGTGAAATTGTAGGATATTCCAATGTTTGCGATTGGGTATATTTATGGTTAAAGGTACGACAAAAGTTGAAATGTTAATTGGATTGAAAGATGTCGCCTATCGATAAAGCTCTACCGGATGGATTGCTTACTTGCATTAGCTGAGTGGCGTCAGGGCTGCAGGCGATTCACATGCTCTAAAGCTACGGTGGACCATTATGACATTAGTGCCAAAATCAAGAAAATAGGTGGCACTATGTCTAATAAGGTAATAGTAAGGCAAAAATACAGTATAAGCTCAATTAATATGCGCTGTATACACAATTAACACCCCTTTTAACCTTATACCATAATAACTTTACGAATATCTATCCGAATATTTTTCGAAAACTATCAATATTTTGATTGAAAAAGGACAAAAATTACTGTTNAGGTTGCATGCGATTTGACCCAAAATTCGTAAAGATATTAAGACAGCTATATACACATAGTCTTTCCTATTCTAAAAGATTAGCCAATCAGATATCGCCTTTACCTTAGCCTCATATATACTAAATACAGGAATTCAATAATAACACTTACACGTAACTATTCAAATAACTTTACCAATATATTATTTTAAATATCATAATTAGTATCATATTATAGCCCTATTTGATGCGAAAATAACAATGCAAGTTGCATTTATATATAGCCTTTGGCTGGCGTATTATGTCAGTATCAAATAAGTCTTATACAGATATACAGAGAGGCTAGCACGTGATACCCTTTATGACCACTGTGGAATCCCGTATATATATCATACATATATGACATATTATCTTTACGAAATAAATTTAAACAATTACCCAACTAATTTAATAATTTTTTTCATACTTCAATTGAAATAACAATACTTTTTTCAAATTTTTAGAAAGGATACTTAAAAAGTTATTAATATAAATAGGTAAGTAATGAGAAAACTTGTATATACCCCGCATAGTATACTGTGCACCTTTCATACTAGCCTTTTTTGGACAGCCCTGACCTATTTTCTTGATTTTGGCACTAATGTCATAATGGTCCGCCGTAAAAGCCTCGGTATTAGCCGGCTCCTAGCTCCTAGTTCCAGCGCGTTACATGCCGTGTTACATGCCTTCCTCGTTGTAGTCGGCTTAAAGTACATTGCTTACCTCTTCCAGCTACATCTTCTATTGCGAATCTTATTCCCTTCTATTATTCTAAAAAGAAGTTGTTTGAAAATAATACCCGATTGAAGCCTATGGATCAGAATATTCAAGAATCGCCATTGGTTCTTGTCTATAGTAGTTAGATACGTGTCCGGTCGACCATGCTCGTAGCATGTAATGCTCTATACTTCTACATTGCTGAGATACCCTCGGCCGTAACGAATGCGAAAACCACCCATTCTTTCGATATTGTAGTCGCATCACAATAATTATAACAGTATGGCCCAAGGCGATGATCCGCGCGACTCGGCGCCCGATCTTCAGATACTAGGCGATCAGATCACCCTTCAACCGAGGAGTTATGTTGAAGCTCGTCGTCATGATGACCAGGAGCCCTTAATGCACAACATGGCTCGTTTTCGATCCGAACCTCTACAGTATGCTACTTGGACCTATTCTCTCATTGTGATGCAATACAGAAGCTCTAATTACCGGTCTTTTACTTGTCTAGATTCCTGCGCGAAGTGTCCCTATACGTCTCCGGCACGGGATGGCGAGCTTACGACAATTTCATCGGACAACCTATATTCTATTCTGGCTTCTCCGAGAAGATGAAGAACGCCGTTGTATCTGCGCCGCTCCTGCAGAACCGCATATCTCAACTGGCCGACAAGAGATTGGAGCTCGAGGAAAGGGAAGGTTGGCTTAATAAGGATGATAAAGATTTCGTTACCAAAAAGGCTCAAAGGCGAGCCACCATAGAGTCGAGCATTCAAGAGGTTGCGGAAAAGATGACCAATGACATGATTTGCAAGTTTGAGAGCAAGACATTTATTAGAGGCGCATATTACCTGGTTACCCAACTGCTCACGCGAGCGTACCATCAAGGTGTGTATTTTAACGATCTTGAGCTTTTGGATGTATGCATGTGTCGTGTTAACTAGATGAGCAGGAATACATGTTTCCAGCGAAGAAGTTCTACGGTTGAGAAAGGTGGCCGAGATAGCGGAGAAGAAGAAACAGAGCATCATCTTTCTACCTTCCCATCGATCCCACGTCGATTATGTTTCTATGCAACTAATCTGCTACCGATTGGGGTTGGAACTGCCCGTTGTTGTTGCGGGTGACAATTTGAATATGCCAGTCGTTGGTAGCTTTTTACAGCATGCAGGTGAGTGCATATGCAGTACTACTTCGTGTTAACATATCCAAATACTTATTATCCAAGGCGCGATGTGGATTCGGCGGTCCTTCGGCAACGACACTTTATACACCACTCTTGTACAAGCCTATATAGATACCTTACTTCAGGGGGGATATAATTTCGAGTGTTTCATCGAAGGCGGACGCTCCAGGACAGGAAAACTTCTCCCTCCTAAATTTGGCATTCTCAGCTTTGTACTTGATAGTTTATTGTCAGGTCGGGTTGAAGACGCCATAATATGCCCAGTTAGCACCCAATATGACAAGGTCATTGAAACGGAAGGCTATGTAACAGAACTACTCGGCGTTCCCAAGAAAAAAGAGAATTTGGCTGATTTCCTAAGCGGTGGCTCGTCCGTTTTATCATTGCAATTAGGGAGGGTCGATGTTCGTTTTCACGAACCATGGAGTCTACGCAAATATATCGACGACCAGCTAACCAAACTCACTAAATCTCCTGAAACATTGAAGCTAGATGTTAAGACCCCCGAGAATGCCGCTCTCAAACAAAAACTACTCCGAACAATGGGGTACAAGGTCCTATCGGATATCAACGATGTATCTGTAGTGATGCCTACGGCGTTGATCGGCACCGTACTGCTTACCCTTAGAGGCCGTGGTGTAGGCAAGTCAGAACTTATGAGGCGGATTGAATGGCTCATCGCGCGAGTAGGAGCAAAAGGAGGCCGCGTTGCGCATTTCGGAAACTCCCCCTTATCCGACGTTATAGAACGAGGATTAGATGTCCTAGGGAAAGATCTCGTCGGTGTCGTGCAGGGTCTAGCAGAACCAACATACTACGCCGTGGATAGATTTCAACTCTCCTTTTGTAAGTTATCTCTCAAGCCGTATCTTTTCTACCTTGACCATTTTAGGGAGTGGAGACTCCCTGAGAGAATTCATACCAGAATTTCTATTAATACTATTATGCGCGAGTCGCTGTACTGTCTACTGCGGAGGGGAGTACTAATATATTATAGACCGCAACATGACGATCCACCTATTCATTTCAGAAGCGCTCATCAGTGCCAGCATGTACACGCGCGTCAAATTAGGCGGAGGGCCAGCTCATCAGGAAATACCTTATGATACTTTACGGGATCAGGTTTTATTCCTTTCATCACTTTTCCGTGGGGAATTCATCTTCCCGGGCGAAGGATTAGCAGTGAACTTGGAAAAGACTTTAGTCGGATTAGAAGATGACCGTGTTCTCAACCTGAAGAGAGACGAACAGGGTAACATCTTAAGCATTGGGCTTGCAGATGAAGAGAGGGTCGCTGGAAGAGAAAACTACGATTTCTATTGCTTCCTAATATGGCCGTTCATTGAGTCTACATGGCTTGCCGCTGTCTCGCTGATGGGACTTACACCTCCCCTCTTGCAGCAAGACAGTGGTGTTTGGATTGAAGTTGCCAAGGCACACAATACAGCACAGTTGGTAAGCAACCCCGACGTCGGATTGTTATATTGAGCCGAAATATAAAAACTAATAATCATAATCATAGCTCGGTAAAACCCTCTATCACCAAGGCGACTTAAGCTATTTCGAGGCGGTGAATAAAGAAACATTGAAGAATTCTTACCAACGATTCGAAGAAGAAGGTATCATCTACGTGGTCAAATCAAAGGACTCAAAGGTCGCCCCTCGTTTGCGCCTCGCCTCCGAATGGATGCCGTCTCGCGATCCTGCCAAGTCAGGTGCCCTGCAGCCGTCAGGTAGACTGTGGAACTTCATTGAACGCATTGCCTCTAGCAGGCGCGAAGGCAAGAACCGAAGAGACGGTGCCACAGTCAGCACTCGAGTCTTACGACTCGCAGAAACGCTAGGCGCAAAGTTATTCGAAGAGGCAACTAATCCACAAAGCCAAGCCGAGGCGAAACTAAATAATGAAGAAGCAGCGAAACTCAAGAAAGCTGTCAAGGCGGAAAGGAAGAGACGTCGGTTGGAGGGTAGGGCACGTTTGTGATAGCGTGCTATGTATAAATCTGATGTAAGCTTGATACCAATCGCATGTGTAAATGACGATGGAGCGAGTGTTAATGGGTGGAATTATACTGTCCTATATCGGTAGATGGGTGAAGGGTGAAGGCAGCCAACCACTCTCACCTCTCGGCCGGTATTCCCGTATTTCTAATCGAGTATGCGGGAAGACTGAAGATTGACACATCGTATTGATAACTTTCAACGGTCCGGTTTAAAATTTAAAAATTTTGCCCTCCATTTACCGGAATAAGAATCGGTCTGCAAGAATACCCACACCACTCCATGAGATCAACACCAACTGCATTATACATATATATCAAAGTCTCCGGAAGTGTCTACCCGTATGTATAATAGGGTGGAACGCAGCCCAACAAACATTGCCCCATGCGTGAATAGGACAGCGGCCGATAAACGCAGATTCTAGGCCTAGGTCGACATGTAAAGAGGCACAGGGGAATGCAGGGGACCTCCGGCACTCCTCCGAAGGAGGGTGGATACCCAAGCTACCGGGGCCGCGGGGATCGTGATAGGGATATACTACATTATTAATCCACCGCACCATGTCTAAATAGAGACAGGGAATAGCACATGTGATGTGCGGGGAGTCAACCGTCCCAAACCTGTACGGGAATGGTCTGGGGCTTGAAGGTGAGTACCCAGGCAGTAAGTAGAAAGTATGAATTATCGTATACCTGGTATAAATGCCAGTCGGACTCGAAGCAGACCTTCCCCCTTCCTCCCCTCTTCCCCTCTATACCCTCCGGTGTTGTAAAGTAGGTTAATAAGTGTCCCAAGCTACGACCGCGGTCATGACCTTGTCGCCATCTACTCACCCCTATTTTGCACCGCGGTACGTGATAGCCGCCCTTGCTGTCTCATTAGGCGGCCTGGTCAATGGCTACGATACCGGGTCTATTGGTGCCATCACGCACATGCAGCAGTTCAAGGATTCCGTAGGCGAACTCTCGGCTAGCATGCTGGGTATCACAGTTTCGATCATCATGCTGACGGGCACCCTGCCGTCCCTGTTTGCCGGGCACTTCGCTGACAAGTTCGGACGTCTCACAATCATCATCCCAGGCGCGATCCTATTCGGCGTCGGAGCTCTAGTACAAGGCTTGGCTCACGGCTTGGCCCAGTTCATTGCCGGCAGGGCGATTGCCGGGTTCGGCCAGGGCATATTTCTTAGCAATATCAACGTGTACATCTGCGAGATCGCGCCTATGCGGTGGCGCGGTACACTAACTGGGCTACCGCAGTTTATGGCCACTGCTGGTGTCTGCGCTGGCTACTTCACTTGCTACGGAACTGTTAATATAAAATCCGACATGGCTTGGCGTGTGCCGTATATCCTCCAGTGCGCCTTTTCCGCCGTTCTCGCTTGGAGCTGTCTTCTGCTTCCTGACTCCCCGCGCTGGCTCATGCTGCAGGGGAGGCAAGCTGATGCGCGTCGGGCTTTGGAAAAGCTCGACTTCAATATGGCTGAAGCCGAACGAGATTTTCTCGTGGTTACCGAGCAGTCGCCCAGTCTTACGCCGTGGCAGGGTATTATGCTCTTGTTCAAGAGGGGGTATCGCGCCCGCACAATTCTGGCCCTGTTTATTCTTGGCATGGTTCAGCTGTCTGGTATCGATGGCGTGCTCTATGTAAGTATTCTTCTCCTTTTTGATAAATTCCTACACGTTATACGTAGCGTACTAACATCTTTAGTATGCTCCCATCCTCTTCGAACAAGCCGGCATATCATCAGAAAATGCTTCATTCCTCGCCTCGGGCCTTTCATCTATTCTCATGCTTGTCGTGTCCATCCCAGCTTTCTTACTAGCAGACAAATGGGGGCGTCGAACTTCCGCTATCAGCGGCGGTATCACATTGTCAACGTGCATGTTTTTAATGGGCAGTCTTTATGCGGCTGATGTAGTCCACCCCTACGGCGTCGCCAGGTGGTTTGTCATCATCGCTGTCTTCGTTTTCAGTCTTACATACTGCGCTACCTGGGGAATCGTGGGTAAGATCTACGCCAGCGAGATCCAGCCAGGCCACACCCGAGCAGCAGCTAATTGCGTTGCTATGGGCCTGTGCTTCGGAACAAACTTCCTGGTAGCTATCTGCACGCCAATCCTCTTAGAAGCATCTGCCTTCGGTGCCTACTTCTTATTCGGCGGCCTCGCAATGGCTACCGTGGGCGTGCTTGCCTTCTACATGCCCGAGACCCGCGGTCGCTCACTTGAGAATATCCAAGAGGCATTCCACCGACCTACTGCGATGAGTAGCCTTACGCAACTTTTGAAGCCGCTCGGTTTTGGGACAAGGCGCAGGAACTACCCAATTGCTCATGAGTTAGCGGCAGGCGAAGAGACTGAGGTAGAGCTCAGCGATGCAACGGAAGCGGTTGCTGCCAGTGCTGTCTCGGTCGAGGCTGTGCCTAGAGCTCTGAGGCTTGACGTTTCAGTGTAGATTTGTGAGCCTTTTTCACTCAATTAGGAGTATATATATATATCGTTCAATATTGAACATTGCCTATTGTCGATCAGGATGCACAAACACACTACCAGCAAGTTATATAGAAAAGCAATCAATTGCTATGAATAAGATGATATAGCCCAAGTTTCAAGCACCATTGTGACTTATTTAATCCTACGGTATAAAGTACGGAGTGATCATAGCTTCCTACTTCTCGCTTTGGTCTTTTCCTTCTGCCATATCGGAAGCTCCCATAATCACTGTAAGAGATTCCACAACCCCAGAGCAGCTCCAGCTAGCGGCATAAAGAGCCTAACGGCATTCAACTTTCCCCATAAAGTAATCAGATGGCGGACAGCCTCTTGGCTCAGCTGCTTTCCCGTGCCTGAGTTAGCCGCGATCATTTTGCCATTAATGCCGCCGAGGAAGATCACCGTGAAGGGGATGAGTAACAAATTCGACAGCGCTCCGGCTGCATACCCCCTCCATTCAAGCCCACGCCCATTATGTCGGGAAGCTAGGTAAAAGTAGTTCAGCGCGATTGCCGCGCCGGTCGTCGGTAGATAATACATTCCTCTAGTGAACTGTAGATGCCATCCCCTTAGAAGACCCTCTGCCGTGGTCCCACTTTGGAGGACTGCTGGTACGGCACAGATCGACAGGGCAGTGATATTACCTAGGTAAAGCATTACCATATTAGTACCTCATTACTTATTATGTTATTCCTATATCTCTCACACCAACATACCTGATATCCATGCAGATCCTAAGATGCCGCCTGTGGCTGCAAGTGTCAAGGGTGTTGATAGGAAAGGCATATCGGGAATATGTAGTCGATTTCAGTATAATAAATATTTCGGACGGGCTAATAATTATGAAATCATTTACTTCGGCCAAAATATGAAGCTTTCTTGATGGTCAACCAAGTACCTACTTAAGCTTCCCAAAGACTCAAGTCGGGGGTATGGGTATCGAATAACACAAAGTGGTACACATAAATTTTGGCCCTAACTTATAATTTTCGAACTTGCTTACATCGGCCTCGAGAGGTGAATTTATTGTAAAGCTCGGACAAGTTGAATTGTCCGCATCAGTCCGAGAACATACGACCAATATGACTTGCGAGGTATATATACCTATATATATATAGTAGAGGGTGGATTGCGGGCCTCCTAGCTCCCCAATTTGACATCATCGTTACCTAGCTCTGAGTAAGATTATTCAATGAATCTATACCAGGTAGTCTTAGTAAGAACTTAATAGCTCTCGGGCAATTTAATACTGTATTTACACTACTATACATAAGAAGCCAATGAGCTATCAAAGTGAATTTCAAAAGATTTCGCCACGGCTTTATTGAGACTTGGCTAGCCTCAAAACTACCTAGAGGCATGATATAATAATAGCTTCATATTACAATAAAATTTGGAGAAAAAAAAACTACTCCTTATTCAAAGTAACTCTCAACGACGGCGACGTGACGCTAATAACTTTCCCACTAGAATCCACATTGAAAATCAACTCATCCATAGCTGCCGACCCGTATATGACGGACTCAATGGACACCCACGTCCCACATTCGGTTGAGAACATCTTATTGTTATTCCTAGGAGCGTCCGCATCTTCAAACATCGCTTTAAAGGCCACACGCTTCCCGCCATTTTCAGCCGGTCCCTCGAGGCCGCTTGGGTAAAGCCTGATACGAGGCGTGACCGGCGAATACTGGTTTTGCAACACTGTTGCGATCCAAGCAAAGTCTGTTCCGTTGCTGAACCATTGGGATATGCTTAATCCGGGGAGTTTATCGGTAGTGATGGTCATCGACGAATTTATCTTGTTGCTGGGATAAACATAGTGTCCGCTGTATTGGGCTCCTGCTTCAGCACGGGCGGCCTCTTCTATCGCGGGGAGAAATTGCTCTCCGATGGTGTCTATTTATATGTAAGCGTCTCTAAGAATCAAAACTGTTAATATTCCAATATACGTACCGGCAAGACTAAAACCCGCATTTCCCGGAAGCTCACCAGCCAAAAGGATGGTTATTCCTATGTCGAAGTCTGGTAGAATGGCCAATAGAGCGCTGTAGTCTCCGATATTTCCGGCTTTGTTGAAAGCCGTAGTATATCGATATGTGTCTTCTAGCTTGATTCTCCTGGCTCCCCAAGGCATTCCGACCATGGCGAGTGGGTCGGATGAGAAAGCGAAGGGCTTAAGCCATCGCCTTGTAGATACAGGCGAGAGCAGCTTATGACTGAGGATTGCCCGGCCCAGTGTAGATACATCCTTAGCCGAGGCGTACATGTTCCCGGTACTTTATTTCACGTTAGTATCTTCAGCTATATGAATGGTAAGCATCGAGAAGACATACGCCACTGATTCACCAATATCAAAAGCCCAGCCTGTTGTATAATGATCCCCAGGGATGATTCCACGCGAGTCTTCTGGTGCCTTTAGAAATGTGTTGTTTAACCCTAGGGGCCTGATCACACTCTCTTCCATCAACGTCTGAAAGGTCTTGCCTGTTATAGTTTCGAGGGCATATCCGCTATACATTCAGGTTAACAAAGTATCTATTATATCATTCAGCATATACTTACAGGAGCTGGAATGCAACGTTGGAGTACGCCGGTGTTTGAAAAGGGGCCAGAGATGGATAGAATAAACTAATCCCGTTGAAAAACTCTATATAAAATCATTAGTACTATGAATTCATGTTTTATGCTATTAGCAACTCACGCGCTCGGTCGCAAGTAGGATACGCTCCGCACTATAAAATCTAATGTCAATAAATTACCTATACAAATGGTCTTAATATTCTCGAGGGACTTACAGGAGGCTTTTCGTCTTGAGTCAAAGGTGGAAATCCGTACTGTATCACATTGTCTCTTGTCTCCTTCGACTGTGTCAATTCTCCAAGTAACGCATCTACTACGTATCAGTGAGAGCCTGCTAAGTTTAGGATTGATACTGACATTCCCGGGGGATACCCGTCAATTGTGATGCAAGACCTCCAAGGGTAAGTTCATCCCACGCCACATAGTTTACTGGATCTGATCGATTTGCTAAAGCTTGAAGCTCTGGTACATATTTGGTGATTGGCTCGTTCCAGAGCTTGTCACCAGCGTTGATCAGGAATGAGTAGATCGTATAAATCTTAGTCAAGCTCCCAAGTCTGAATACAGTGTTCTCATCAACCTTTTTAACTCCTGTACTCTTCTGGTGTGCGAGGTTCGGCGCTGTATGTGACAGTGAGAATAGAGGTTCTGGCTCGTTCGCCGAGAAGACTTGTACTGATATAGAGTAATTCTGGGCTTTCGCAGTGACGTTAGCAAACACATCTTTCAGCGTTGCCACTGCGGCCTTAATCGCTTCGCTCTTAGACGGTTGGAGAGGCTTAGGAAAAGCAGGTCCGTCAATGGGGCATGTTGGAGAAGCAGCTGTGATAGACACGATCGAGCATACCACGGCCCCGAGCCTGAGGAGACGCATCTTGCAGCAGTAAAATCTGGACGAACGAAAGAACGATATCTTCAGTATTAAGGATGTAAATTCGTCCTTGGCGTTGTCATTATTCGGCCTGGACTAAATAAAAAGAACCAAAAGCAACCAAAAGCAACCCTCGAGGACGCAAGCAGGGTTCAACGCCAAGGAATGCCCGAATTTCGCGCCCAGATCGTTGGAATCCTATACTGACGCGGTATACAAGGACCCGCTAGCCAATAACAATATGGGTTATTGTCATGGCTAAAAGCAGAGCTCTGTATCCTGACGACTGAACTTGGGGTAGCTGGATATACCACCGTATTAGTATGCCAGGCGGTAGGATTCTAGATTTGAAAATAAAGTTATTCGTATTCGGTCTAGAGCTTAAATAGCCATTCTGTCGTCTGTCTTGCTATCAGCTATCTACAGAGTGAGATCGGCAGTGTAGCATCGGGGACGCCTTGGCAGGTTCACACCATGATGGTAAAGGAGCTCTGCGACCTTCCTATCTGGAATTTGAACTGCTGAGAAACGTGATACTCATGTTTTTATATATATGGGTACTTATCTTAGTAGTATACCTACCCATCGGGGCACATATACTAGAGACAATGCTCAGCGTAACGCTGTCTCTTGAGAGTAATTACGATGTTCAACTTGGCCTTGCTAATGCATGGTTCCGAAATAATTCATGACGTCTTCAGCAAAGTAGTGAAGTCAAATCCGAATATGTCTATGATTCTGACTTGTAAACCCCGTCTTCATGGATAAAGTCGAACGCGTAACGCTGCTACCGTTATGGTAACAACCCTTGATCTTGGCGTTTATATTGCAACGTAAAACTGCACGGTACCCACCGCCGGAAGAAGACACAATCATACCCGAAAAAGGCACACGCCGTGGACCGTTCTCATAAAAGTAATTTAAGTCGAGGATCTAGAAGGTATGTCGCGCCCGGTTGCAGGTTCTAAAATATTGCGTAATGCTATATGGTATGTCCATATGGCCTGTTTCATTGGTTATCAGGTAGGTTAGTATAATAGTATATGCATGAAATTGTGTCCAATGATGAGTTAGCATACAATTCTATAATCAAAGTCGTACTATACTATGTTGATATTTACCTAAGTAGACATATAGCCTCATGAATGTCTATAGAATGTAACGGTCTAGTGCGTACACTGATATCTTACTCTTGCGTTACTAATAGTATTACGGACGTAACGGCTGCAGTGGTAATGTAATACATTCCCATCTCTCCTAAGACTATAAGTAAGCAATTGTGAACTCCTATCTAAGATGTCTTTTTATACCTGCTACCTTCAGAAACCCCTATGTTATACTAGACATTATTGATGATACGTAGAATATATAATACATATGTAATAATAGTTTTCCCTTGTTCTTGCCAGTCCATAACCTCGTTTCTTGGGCAACGGTGTCGGTATACCATAGTCTTCAAAAAGGAATACTTATTCTATACGCTCAGAGCATATGTTTAGCAGCCTATTATCACCAGGCACTAATATATAAACCTATATCTATGGGAAGGAAACAATCGCAATTCACGAGCACATTTTTACTGATAATCGAAATGGGTATTTCTACCCAAGTGTTATTTATCGAATACATGTAGTTTATATCAAAGGTATATGAACCTTTGACAGCCGATTGGTAAATTTTCAACGAAGAAATTAATAATGGATGGGCTAAACATGAAGTGTATTTCAGTGTTTTCATACGCTATGAGATGCATAGGACAAGTCTTTCAATATAAGTGTAGTCTAATTTACGTATTTAATTACCTATATGGCGCGCTGAATAGTGAATGATTTTAATGAATGGCGTAGTGTTAAACCCCTACTTAGTATACGTTACGAAGTTAAGGTAATTATTGTCCTGTTAATCGAATTAGTATAATGTCAAGAAACATGTTCCTATGAGATGTTTTCAGGAGAATTGTGTAGTGAATGGTATATGAGTGAATAGTATAGAAGTTTACCAGAGATATGTCACAGAAAATAGTATAAGACACCTAAACCTAGACACGTGAGAAAGTGAATCAAGACGATCAGTATGACAGTGTGACCTAGATAAGTGGTGAATATTGTTGCAGATTTAGATCCATGTGACTTTTGCTACACAATTTTGATGTGGAAATTAGCTCTGATGCATCCTATTCGGGCAGGTGATTTCCATGGGCAACACCCTTCACCGTGGCGGCTTCTGACATATCGCGGCGTCTCATGTATGTTTGCTTAGATTTTTGGACTTCATATATAAATCTAGCTGGCCAAGACGGACATATTCCGCTTGGAAAGTCAGAGAAATTTACTCTTGCAGAATTAACAGACACTAATTTCATTCGTGAATACCAATATATGCATCGTCTTGATACAGTATATCACCACCCCTACAGCAGAGCCAAGATGTATTTACCCACGTTTATCGCGACAGCACTCAGTGTCTCAGGGTTGGTAGCAGCAGTCCAACTACCAAATATTGAGGGAACGTTCATGAAACGTGAGGTCCAGCACCCCAACGGCAGCACAGTTGACGTATACCTTCGGGATTCGTTCCGCCACGCCAACGACAAGCGCTTCTATAAGACCTTCCACAACGACACGGAGTACACACATACTGAAATATGCTTCGAGACTAATTTCGTTCCGACCACGACTGCGGACTCGGCACTTTGCGATGACTGCTCGGCTATCGAGAACGAGTTGAAAGAGAATTCTGGCTTCTTCGAAACGGGAGATTACAGCGGTACCAACCTCAACCTTCTTGCAGTGTGTGGAACCTGCGCGTTTGGGGTGAAGCGCCTTGATGGATCAAGCGCACGAGTCGACATTGGCAGTAAAGACGTCGTGGACAATTTCGACTCGGCTATCATCAGGTCAGTATTATTATTAACTTTCACGCCATCTGCCTGCTATAACTATAGACTTACATGAAATAATAGATTTGCTCGCGGAGGCCACGTAGGCGTTACTGGCAACTTTACATGCCAGTCGGCCCCTATCAATTGGGCAATAGTGAGGGCACCTTGATCATGCATCGAGCCGAGCCTACTAACACGGACGGATGGTCCGGGGAAAAGCCTTGTCGCGATGGTATATGTCGTTAGATAGGTATTTGTTTTTCAGTCGATTGCATTTCTAATTAATAGACATCTATTTATGACGAATTCTTGTTTTGCACCTCCCTAGGGTTGTGTATTCAAATAGAATGGACATGGTAACTGTCGGCATGCATACCTCATGTAGAGACATGAACTTCTATGGTTAGAATCGACTAAAGTTAAATATATACTATTAGACCTAAAGCTTTAGGAAGTTCTTCACGGGGCAGTAGAACTAAACGAAGAGGATAGCAAAAAGGTCAACAAAAAGCAACGGCTAAAATATATGGAAAAACCACGGGAGCCAAGATCATTGCAACACATGTTTATTAGCGGTGCCAAATACTCGACATTTGTTCTCTTGAATATGTCCGAAACCAGGCCACATCTTGTAGAACCAGACAGATTACAGATAGATTATATTTCCTAGCTCTGTCGAGGAATATGGCATTCGAGTCTTCGAAGGACACGTCACATATCCTTTGTTGATCACCACTTGGCCTCCTTGCGGCTCAAGAAACCCTTAAGTATACCCACAATATTCTCGAGAGAAGCTAGGTAGGTTCTTAACTCGGTAGAAACCTTGTCCTGGTCCTCCCCTAGCTTGGGGTAGAAGTCTTTACGGTACGGGCAAGCGCTCATGGCAGCGGAGAAGACGGGCTTAATGAGAAGTCCGTGGTGGGGTTTGAGGGTCGAGCCGTATGCGTTTCGGAAAGAGGCGGAGAGCTCTTCGGATTCCTGAGCCAAGTTCTGGCTTAGTGCAATACAAGTGAATTCCAGTCCTCTGGTAGGGAAGTCAGTTAGGTGAGGAAGCTTATGTAGGGGTAATCTGGACATCATCATACCGTGTTAGCCATACGAGACCTTCCGTGGCGACGTGCTTTTTCGTCTTTAGCTCGTTGATGCAGAGAGCTTGTAAGGTCTCAGATTCAGCAGGAGCAGCAAGCTGACGATCCCGGATTTTCTTTTTGGGTGTTAGTGCCTCTTATTTTCAAGTAAACTATTAGGTGTTGAACCTACCTTAACGTTGCCCAACATATCAGATTTAACGGGCGAGAAGGCAACGGATCCAAGGACGTCTATTAGGGGATGATAATGAGTAAATAGTACCACTTAAATTTTAGGAATATAATAGACGTACCGAACATGCTTGTTAAGGACTCGGCAGCTTCGAGGAACTCGGTAGTAGAGATAGCATTGTCGTTGTCTGCGTCAATGGGTACATCGACAAACGACTTCTTGAATGTCTGGAGGAGAGTACCACCGGGGGGGAACGCAGGGGCAGACATGGTTGTAGTTGGTTAAGATGTTAAGGAGGTAGCTAGAGGAGAAAATGTCAATGTCTCAAAAGATGATTATAGATAGAATAGGAAGGGAAGAAGAATATACCCACAGGTTTGTTAAAAGTAGTTTATGAAATAAATATGTGAATTACCTAAGGCAAACAAGAAGGGGCGGTCAATGAAGCAATGGAGTAGATCAATTGGTAGATGATAGATAGGGGTAGCTTTAGGTACTACCGCATCCACTAAGAAACAATTGAATCTAGGGCACGGACCACGGGCTTCAACTACACTATGTTTACAATGACCTAAACTACATCCGGCTTTCGCTAAAGTACCCCACAGCAATGATATGCTCAAATCATTTCCAAATATGGTATAGTTGATTACTGTGGTCCGTGCCCTAGATTCAATTGTTTCTTAGTGGATGCGGTAATCTGCATTTGTGTATGTGTTGTACTTATTGTTACAAAAGTAAATAGTGACTGGGTGAGGGGTGAGGGGTGTTAACCAAAGAGGGGCAGCGGGGGCGGGGTTGGCCACAGTATATTTATTATTCACTAGCCACAGATCTACGGTGGGTAGTGGCTAACTCATGCTGTATTCAAGTTCAGATGTCCCTGGAGAAAATAATGACGTCACTCCGTTTTTTTAAGCTTAAAGCTGAGCAATTGAATTGATAGGTTAGGTACTTGGATGCGCCCTATAAACCGATGTTATAGCTATAATCAATTTTAACCAAAACATCTACCGTGATTACGTTCTTAATTATTTTTTGTATTACTTACCTATAAAATATTAAGACCAACAACTACCAAGATCTCGGATGTCGGACGTTAAATGACTTACATAAACGTACGTTCGTGGTTCTTTCGCAAGATCGGTCCCGTTTTATAATTCTTGGCTCTTATAAGTCTTGGCCTTGCCAGGTATCTACCTAAGTACCTACATAATAAGCAAACTACAACACTTAGCATTTTATCGACTGTATCTTTTCAGCTACTAAAGAAAGATATAAGGAGGGATCGAAATTTCGTAAATATAGGCAGATGTGTGCCGCATTGCCGTGATACAACTCCAAACTTGGTAATACTTAGTTATACGAATCCATCCCATAGTTTGAAGTACTATATATGTGTTACGGCTCGACGCTCGTATCTTTATTTTCTTTTTTTTTTTTCCTTGTTACCAATCTAGAACTAAAAAAGAACCTGCTTCTCATCCTAGGTAAGTTAGTCCTATTATTACCAACATGGTATTACCCGACCAAGACAAGTTATCAGCCACTTATGACGACGCTCTTTTTATATGCCCTATCTCGCTTTCACACAAGATGTTCATAAGATGTTTCTGACATTTCCCCATACAACAGATAGTTTATATTCTCCTACCCATTTAACCTCCGATAATCACTTCTATTTTCTCAACACTACAAGCAGAGCTAGAGCTCATCCGTAACTCCGTTGCGTAGTGATCGTATAAGTTTCACAGTGTAACCCACCTTAGCTCCCCCTCGGCATTCATCGACGTCATTATTTCTACTAAATCTGTCTTTATAATTGTAAAATAAGTATATACCGGTTCACAATGGCTGGCTCCCATGAAAATAGCGGCGGAAATGGCCATTCAGATATTTCGGATAAACTAAGACATCCATTCCATGAGTTAAAGGAGAAGCTGAAGGACACTCATTTACACGACGCCAAAATTGGCATCATTCATCAAAAGTACGTCTCAGTGCTTGTTACTACTACTTTTCAAACAGAGAATATTGACATTATCCTAGGCATAAATTCGGGAAACTCGCAAATCTCGTGAGTTGCCCTTCTACTAGCTGCTGTCACGAACATGAATACTCATAAGGGCATGCTTGTAGTTTAACCCACAACACCGTCATGACGAAGAACACGAACAGGCCTGCGATGATAAACGGACTAAGATTTCCGAGAGCCACCGCTTCAATTCGTATTTTCCAGAACGTGACGGAAATCTCATTAAATGGTATGTCGATGGGAGAAATTACTTCTGGGTGAGTTTGATGCTGGACTGCAAACCCTTCCTGACAGCAGAGCTCATCTACTTTTATAGGCTGTATCGGTAGCTTTAGAACAGGCAAAGGAAACCATTTACATCGCGGACTGGTGGCTTTCTCCGGAACTGTACCTTCGCAGGCCTCCGTATTTCAATCAAGAATGGCGGTTGGACAGGATTTTGAAGCGCCGTGCCGAGGCCGGTGTGAAGATTTTCGTTATCGTCTATCGCGAAGTCGAAGCTGCAATAACATGTAACTCGGCACATACCAAGCATGCGCTGCAAAGTCTATGTCCTAAGGGTTCGCCGGGTTTTGGAAATATTACTGTCATGCGACATCCGGACCACAATTTTCTAGAAAATGCTGCAGACATGACTTTCTATTGGGCTCACCACGAGAAATTCATTGTTATTGACTATAAGATGGCTTTTATTGGAGGCCTAGACCTTTGCTTCGGCCGCTGGGATGATCATCAGCACATACTCTCCGATGTCCACCCGGAAGGAGTCCGCAACGAAGTCTGGCCGGGTCAAGACTTTAACAATAACCGTATCATGGATTTCCAGAATGTCCAGGATTGGAAACAGAACGAACTAAGCAAGGCTGACTATGGAAGAATGCCCTGGCATGATGTTGCTATGGGAGTGGTTGGGCCCTGCGTTTACGATATTGCAGAGCATTTCATCCTACGGTGGAACTTTGTCAAGAGAGACAAGTATAAGCGCGATGATAGATTTGACTGGCTAATGCTACGGGGCCGTGAAGGCGAAGATGAAGACCTCGTAGGCGTACAACGACCGAAACATCCGGTTGGCGAATACGTGCTTCATCCTCTAACACCCCTAGAGACGAAAAACCTCGATAACAGAGGAACTGTCCACGCCCAGATCGTTCGAAGCAGCGCTGACTGGTCCAGTGGTATATTGACGGACCACAGCATTCAGAATGCATATTCGGACATCATTCGCAACGCCCAGCATTATGTATACATCGAAAACCAGTTCTTCATCACCGCCACTGGCGATCAGCAATCCCCCATCCATAATACGATAGGGAAGGCAATCGTAGATGCTTGTGTAAGAGCTGGCAAGGAAGGGAGAAAATTCAGAGTTATCATAATCATCCCTGCGATCCCGGGGTTCGCTGGTGACTTACGGGATGATGCGGCAACCGGAACACGTGCCATTATGGATTATCAGTACAAATCGATATGCCGTGGCGAACATTCGATCTTCGAACAGATTCGTGCACAGGGCGTTAATCCTACCGACCACATATTCATCTTTAACCTACGCTCCTACGATCGTCTAAACAAGACACCTGCAATTAAGAAGCAAGAGGAGGTATCCGGCGTGAAGTATCAAGAAGTTCAACGCGCCGAAGCAGAGGAAGTTATGAGTGAAGGAATTCACGGCAATGAAGATGTTGAGGGCGAACGAGACGAACATATGGGCAAAAGAGAGGAGCAGAGGGAGATTAATGAAAACACTAAGAGCACTGATGCTAAGCGTCGCTTCGAAGCCGCAAGGCAAGAGGGCCAGGAAACTAAATCTGCTTCCAGCGTTTCCCACCATGCGATGGCCAACACTGGCAAACTTTCGGACGAAATTTGGGAGGATGATCCTCAAGAGGAAGTGGACAACTGGATCCAAGAGGAGCTATACATCCATGCCAAACTCTTGATAGCAGATGATCGCGTCGTGATCTGTGGGTCAAGTAATTTGAATGACAGAAGCCAACTAGGCAACCACGATAGTGAGCTATCAATTGTCATGGATGATACCGACAAGATCCAGAGTATCATGGATGGGCAGCGGTTTGAAGCGGGGAAGCATGCCGCTACCTTACGGCGATATCTCTGGCGAGAACATCTGGGTCTACTCCCACCTCAAACGCACGACGCGAGTAACGACCCGAACGCGCAACCTCCAGGACAGGACTCGCCTAATGATATTTGGGATGGAGATGAGAGTTACAAGTTCGTCGAGGATCCCATGAGCGACCAGCTGTGGGACATGTGGACCACAAGCGCGACGAAGAATACAGAAGTATTTAGACACCTATTCCACGCGGATCCGGATGATCACGGTAAGTTTTCCCTAGGCTCGGATGAACAGCTGGGGAAGGGTCCGTATCTAATCTAATTATAGTGAAAACATTTGACGACTATAACACCTTTCTGCCACCCAAGGGCGTCAAAGCTGGTCACATATTCGATAGATTCCTCCCACCAGACGACATCCGGGCAAAGCTAGACCAGATCAAGGGACATCTCGTGTGGATGCCGCTGGACTACTTGAAGGATGTCAACATGGCTGAAACGGGGCTGCAGGTTAACTCGTGGACGGAAAGCGTGTATACGTGATGCGGCGATATAGAACGAAAGCTAGTGGCTTGGATATCTGCTACTATTTATAACGTGTGTAGATGAGGTAATGAGGCGTGTTCTTATATGGGCTCTAACGTGGGGGTCTACGGTTTATAAGGTGTTGGCAAGGCGGTTTAATACGAAATGAGCTTCTAATATTCTTGTATTCTGAAGCTTTGACGTAGTGATTATTGGCTATGCTAGACCTTGTAGAAATAATTCAAGATAAATAATCCGTGTTCTGTTCTGGGCAAGTATATCATGGAAACACCAACGTCATACAGGATTTAATGACATACCAATCCGCCCGGCCGAGGCTTGACAATAACAAGTAAAGATACACCGTAGTCAGCCCTACGAAAGCTCCGCGTGACTAAAATTAACAATCGAGTTAAGGCATAGCCCCTGGCGAAGATGCAGTGCCGAAAAAGGCCAGCCCTCTACGACAGCGGCGTTTTATAATGCAGACCGTACACGTGCCGTGCCAGAAACATACATTTCTCTCTTCGTCAGGTACGCCATCGATGATTGGTGGGTAGCTGACGCCCGCCGGGTGAATGGGGCGGTGACCTCCAATTCCTATGTACCGGCCCCAAAATGGACCAATAGCGCACAGCTCGTCTCGGTACATAATCATACGAGAGTTGTATGTGCTTCCGTGGCCTAGCTGTCGCCGATGTAACTCGTCGAGAGGAGAATAGGAGAGCTATAGATGCCTGTTATATACTTGACTTCATTAATACGTGGCTTGTCTGCGAGTACAAATGGAGGTCCGGGCCCAGACCTGGGTTCCTCGTAATTGTAGTTGCCAAGAGATAGTTCTGGACATATCTCGATAGTCAAAACATAATAATTGGCATACTTTCTCACAATAGCTATGTCGCGTTTAATTTTATGGGCTACGGCTCTATCTACTTTGGTCGCCGGAAGTCCGCTCACCAAGTGTTCGTCTAAACCTGCGGCGTTCTTCTTGGCGGGCGATTCCACGACGGCAGTCGACGGTGGTTGGGGCGACGGCTTCCTAGCTACGCTTAAGAGTCCGGCTTGGGGAGTGAATATCGGGAAGAGCGGCGCGACGACGGCGTCTTTCGAGGCCGGCGGATACTGGGCGAATATAACGAAACATCTACAGGATAACGTGGCTAAATATGATTGCTACGTGACTATTAGTGTAAGTAAACCAGACTAAACAGGGCATGAGAAGGGGGCACGTGACACCCTTCTAACTGGACTCGATGCATAATACTATAAGACATATAAGCTAACCGGTGATGCCTTTATAGTTCGGACATAACGATCAGAAATCAACCAGCGGTGTTACCTTCGAGCAGTACCAAGCTAACCTTATTCGTTTCGCTAACGAGGTCAAGTCACTAGGTGGCACACCAGTATGTATCCCCTATTATTCCTAGGGAGGGAAGAGAGAACTATAGGTGGGAGTTGAAGAAAAATATAGAGGGCGAAGGGACAGAAGAGGCGATCATCTTAACTGTTACTAACATAAAATCCAGCTACTAACATCATCGCTTTCACGCCGGGCTTTTCCCTCAAATGATGATCACAACGCCACGGATTCGCTGCACGATCAGCGCTTAGCAGCCATCGCAGCGGCCAAAGCAACAGACTCAACCGTCATCGACCTCAACGAGGCGAGTCTAAAGTACGTCAACGCCATCGGGAAGCAAGCCGCCTGGGAATACAACTACGGTTCAGACAAGAAAGACACGACGCATCTGAATGAGCACGGAGGCGTCGTGTTCGGTCGTATGGAGGCTGATCTAATCATTCGCGCAAAGCCAGACTTGGAGAAATATTTCACCCCTAACAAGACTCTGAGCAACGCCATTTGGAGCAATCAACCTGCATGAGAATCTCAAGACTGGCGGGATATTCTTGTTGGATTTGTGACCATCTGACTTTTCTAGACGGCGGTGGTCATGTCAATAAGTAGATTTAAGTACGCCTTCACAAAATGCATAAACATCACCTCGTCTTGTTTTAGTCTACGCCATTGGTGTTGATTCCCCATGCTCCCAGCTGACTATGATGTATAATTGTTGAAATTCAGATGTCCCACCCCATGTAACATTATAGCATACCCCTAGTCCCTAATCACCATCCCCTTCCGGCCATCTTCTGCTCGGGCCTCATGCTGTTGACGCTGGTACCAACCATTGCCTCGCCGAGGCCTTCGCTGCACTCGGCTAGGACTTTTGGATCTCGGAAATGTGTCGTGGCTCTCACGATAGCCTTAGCTCTCTTGGCCGCGTCGCCTGATTTGAAAATACCGCTGCCGACGAAGACTCCGTCGCAGCCCAACTGCATCATCAATGCAGCGTCCGCGGGGGTCGCTACACCTCCAGCGGCGAAGTTGACCACCGGTAAGCGTCCAAGTTCGGCCGTTTGCTTGAGCAGCACAGCGTCACACTCAAATTCCCTCGCCAGGGCTCTGATTGCTAAGTCACCACCTTCCTGAAGCGCGGATCTGGCCCGAGCAATGTCACGGTTAACCGTGCGCATGTGTTTGACGGCTTCAACAACGTCTCCTGTACCAGCCTCGCCCTTGGTTCGAATCATAGCAGCACCTTCAGCAATACGCCTCAGGGCCTCAGGCAGATTCCTACAGCCGCAGACGAAGGGTACCTTGAAGGGGCTCTTCTCGACGTGGAACGTATCGTCGGCGGGAGTAAGGACCTCGCTTTCGTCAATATAGTCCACGCCCAGGGCTTCGAGGATCTGGCACTCGACGAAATGACCGATACGGGCCTTAGCCATGACAGGAATAGTCACAGCTTCCTGGATCTCCTTAATTTTACCAGGGTCTGACATGCGTGCGACCCCACCTTCTGCTCGGATATCGGCCGGTACGCGCTCGAGAGCCATGACGGCGCAGGCTCCAGCTTCTTCAGCGATGCGGGCCTGTGCGGCATCTGTTACGTCCATGATGACGCCTCCTTTCAGCATCTGGGCCAGCCCTGCCTTGACGATGAAGTCAGACTTGGAAGAAGAGGATATCGAAGAGCCATTGGCCGACGCCGAAGCGTTGTTTGCATCGTTACCCGTCATGATTGCTGGTTGAGTTGTTTCGGAAATTGGAGTGGTATCTGAGGAGGCGAAACTTTTGACTGACTGAACTTTCTATTTCGGAGTCTGAACTCTTTAAGAGGTTCTTTAAATAGAAGAATATACGCAGGGGCAAGGCGTTTAAATCGGCACAGCACGTAAGGTATGAGTGAAGCGTCTAGGGTCTAGGGAGGCAACAAGGGACGTGAGGATATCGGAATTTCTTCACTTACGGTTGGTAAATTAGAATAACTTACTCATACATGCGTAGCTTTCCGTCTATACCCGTCTCCAAAGGCGGGAAATTTCAGAAGCCGGCCGAGCCTTATAGTCATTCAAGGTGACAAAAAAAAGGGCTCATTCACCAATGAAATGACTGCCCAGGAATTAGATGGAGCCATGACTTTCCCCAAGATGGGTATAGATCGAGAAGTCTAAATGACCCAGAAGGATCCATGCTTAGTTTGAGAGTCCGATCAGTTGAAAATTTTACATAGCGAGTTGGCAAGAAAGATCAAAGAAGAGGTACTTCCCCGTACTTCGGTCGGGATGACGCATATGACATCGCCGGTCTCGGGGAGGATTACTCGGTATACCATGGTACGCATTATGCATTGAAGTAGGAGTAACAGATACGGTAACAGATAAAGATAAGTATTCATAGGGACTGGGGAGTTACGTGTATAAACGGTGACGGTAACGGCTTCGGTAACAGTCAGTGTTTGTACCTCTTAGGGCCTCCTCCAAAAAGATTTCCGCGGGATGCGACAGACTAAGAAATAGATAGAGAGACACTAATAGGTTAGACTAATAAGAAAGAGGTATTTACCTATATTACCAACCTGAGCAATATAGAGACATATAAGATAAAATAAATACCTAAAGCTCCGAATCGTTTACATCTATCAAATCCCGGATCTGTCGAGCTAATCCCGGGTCGTTCCATAGTGTCGGTTAACTAATAGCGAATACAGTTGGCTGACCTTCACCAACCACTTTGAGAGAGCATACTCGGGAATATCGTGAAGACATCCTAGTACCTGGTAGAGCGAACATGGTGACCGTTGGTGTCCTTGCTCTCCAAGGAGGTTTCTCGGAACATCTCAGCTCTCTCCGTAAAGCAGCCGCACACATCACAACTCTAACATCGAACTTCAACTTCATCGAGGTCCGGACGCCAGAGCAGTTAGCCACATGTGATGCCTTAATTATACCTGGAGGGGAAAGTACCACGCTATCTCTCGTAGCCGCACAGTCTGGGCTACTGGAACCATTGCGCGAGTTTGTCAAGTAAGTCCGATACACGTATAGCGCCCAGAGGGAGGATATAAAATCGCTAATCTCGGGGTTTGGCCGACCACATAAGGGTAAACAAGAAGCCAACTTGGGGCACGTGTGCTGGTCTTATCTTTTTGTCTGAACAAGCGAGTGCCGCTAAAAGAGGCGGGCAGGAATTGATCGGGGGACTCAATGTCAAAGTCCATCGCAATCATTTTGGCCGACAGAAAGAAAGCTTCGTAACGGATCTAGACTTGCCCTTCTTATCTCAGGGAAGCAATGGAGCTCAGGCTACCCCTTTCCCGGCCGTGTTTATTCGAGCCCCTGTCGTGGATCAAGTGTTAACAGGCGACATTACGTCGGTCGACGACAAGGCGGAGAGCATAACGCCAGAAGTCGCAACGCAGAAATCCGAAAGCCAAGCCCAAGCCCAAGCCCCCAAAGGAAAGGTTGAGATCTTAGCTACTCTTCCCGGACGTCACGCCTCGAATAAAGCTGCAGCGGCGTCGATCAAGGGTACTGATATTCAAGCAGCAACACCTAAAGGAGCAGGAGATATCGTCGCGTTAAGACAGGAGAACGTGTTCGGGACAAGTTTTCACCCGGAGCTAACGGATGATATTCGAATTCACGTTTGGTGGTTAGAGCAGATAGCGAGGTTGCACGTATAAAGAAAAGAATTCGATTTGGAGATACTCATAAACCCGGCAATTAATATTAGTGGAGTGGTGGGAATAGGTAGTACAGTGTTGTACGCATATATGTAATGTGAGTACTGCACAGCGGCTCTCAGAATTATCTTGGATTGTCTCCTCTCACTAAACCGTAATTCGTGCTCTTTTCCTAGGACATATTTCCAACATCAGCTGCGTACGGAATCATAAGATTTCCACTAACATTGGAAACAGTTCGACATCGGCTTTCTCCATCAATTCCTGTCTCCCATTCTAGTAAATCCGGAGACTCCCGAGTTGCCTTAGAATAGATAAGGCACATAGTATGAGCTAGTTGAAAATATGATGTGTCTAACTTTGCGGGGTACATGGGGTGGGCGTTCAAGAATGGGGGTTGTATACCTTGTTTTGGAGCAGGGTGTTGCTAGACGGTTAGATTCTAATGATAAACTTGAGCTGAGGGGACACTTGACTGTCGGCCAAAATACTTGTGATAATTAGATAATTTTACATCAGATTCGCATCATTTTCATACTTTGTTCCGCCATGGGTAAGAAAAAGGTCCTTGTCGGGTGAGCAAATACCTAGTTTTATGAATATTAGGATATAGATAACAATAACTAATAAAGTATTATACTAGGTACGGAGTAGATATTGATGCTGTTGCCGGCTGGCTTGGCTCTTATGGAGGCGAGGATAGTACCAGCGACATCAGCAGAGGTTAGACCTCTTCCCATGCTACGGTGATTAGACTGCGTATCTAACGCCAATCGTCCCCTTTCAATTAGGACTCTGGGCTGGCACTGTTGGAACCCGTCGTCTGCTCAAATTATTTGATAAGTATAAAATCAAGGCGTCATGGTTCATACCAGGTCATTCGCTCGAGACATTTCCGGAAGAATGCGCTATGGTGAGAGACGCCGGTCACGAGATCGGTCTTCACGGATATTCTCATGAGAACCCGGTCGACATGACGCTCGAGCAGCAGCGAGATGTCCTCGACAAAACATATAGACTTCTCACCGAGTTCTGCGGTAAGCCGCCGAGAGGTAGCGTTGCGCCTTGGTGGGAGACTAGCAAAGAAGGGACGGAGTTGATGCTCTCTTATGGTATCGAATACGATCATTCTATGTCCCACGAAGACTGCCAGATGTATTGGTTGCGCACCGGGGACTCATGGACAAAGGTATGTGCGACAAGGTCGTTTACGATTTACCTAATATTGTATCTGGTAATGAATTGCATGTTTCCGAATGCCAGCTAACCTCAACATAGTATGTCGTAGTCATTCCCTTAATTTACAATCGCTTTGACCGATAGAGAGTCGGTGATTAGAAAGTTGCGGATATTCATTGACACCGAACCTGAGATATATATGAGCATAGTGCTAAGTCATACCAGGATCGACTATAAGAAAAAAGCCGAAGAGTGGATGAAGCCCCTCATCAAGGGGCAACCCACGGGCATGGTGGAAATCCCAGGCTCATGGTATATCGATGATCTTCCTCCTATGATGTTCATGAAAAACTCGGCCAATTCGCACGGCTGGGTTAATCCGAGGTTCGTAAGAGACTTAGAATATGATTATATCTCGGGTCTAATTACCAGTCTAGGGATGTTGAAGACATATGGCGTGACCATTTTGATTATTTTTATCGCGAGTATGACGAGTTCATCTTCCCTATGACGATTCACCCCGACGTATCGGGCCGGCCGCATGTCCTCTTAATGCACGAAAGGTTGATCGAGCATATCAACAAGCACGAGGGGGTAGAATGGATGACATTTGCCGAAGTAAGCATTGTTTTATGAATTTGAGTCTATCTATTTCGCATTGCTAACCGCTGAAGATGTGCGACTACTTCAAAAGTAAGAACAAGCCACCTGAGGGAGCTATGATGCCCGCTCCTCCTGGGGAGATCCTTAAGAAGTAGGATGAGTAATTGGGATGATGAATTTAGACGGTCGGACACTAGAGTGCAATCATACCTAATAAGGTGAACTATTAAGACTCTTTGCACCATAGTTACCTAACTTCTCGCACAAATTTATCAATAATAGTACCAGTTGCAAGGACTTTCTCTTCTTCGAGCTTCCTTCCAACTATTTGCACCCCAACAGAAAGTTCGAGCTTGATCATCTTCTCCTTTTCTCGAGTCCATAGAGCATTATTCCACTCATCTATTGCATTCCTCGGCGTGTGGTTCCATGGTACGTGGCTATCGATAGAAGATACTTTACCTGCGGGGATAACTAGAGCTGAATAGTCTAAGACGTTCCATATCTTAGTATATCCTACCCATCGACAAGCACGATGGGGGACAGCTGTATGTGGCATGGGTGGCATTAACACAACGTCGACCTGCTTTCCCGTCTTTGGTGACCTAATTTCATTCCATTTCTCAAGATACGCTTGTTGGAGCGCTGTTTTACGCTTGTTCAACTGCCAGTAATCGTAGACAGAAATAGGCTGGCCCTTGTTGACCAAAGCTTCTACGTGGGGAATAAAGGGTTCTCCACCGGCTTGGACATCGCGGCGGATATCTTCGCCACCGTCAGCCGTATAGAATTCATCCTAAAGACCACAAAAATTAGAAAATATAGGCAGATGGTCATGAAAGATGCTATCTAACCATAACCTGGATGCATTCGGCGTGGAGGTTGGAATTCCATTCAACGATATCATGACCGGCGGCTTCGAGCTTTTCTACCAATGAGAGAAGTACTCGTGTAATAGGCGGATGCGGTCGGACTACTCCGTCGTCAATAAGTAAGCCAATTGTCAGCGGCTTAGACCCGAAATTCTCAAAGATTTCCTCCCTCCATGGTATAGGTACACAACGAGCGTCATGTTTCCAGGGTTCTAACTGGATCAGCTCTTTCATCACTAGCGTCAGCGACGGTAGATTTCGCATTAGTGGCCCTACCGACGAAGGGACATGGTCTTGCCCTTCGGTTGACACAGGTACTCCCTGATATGGGAGACGGGAGCTCTAAGGCAAATCAATATTAGTTCAGGGGTTGCGTTCGGGCAGTTTTTAGAATAAGAGATATCTTACACTCGGCTTGAACCCGTATAAACCTGTCATATGGGCGGGTATCCGAATACTACCACCGATATCTGTTCCCCAACCGAGAAGACTCCCGCGAAGGCTTAGTAGCGCTGCCTCGCCGCCTGTCGAGCCGCCGAGAGTGTAGTCCTTAGAGAAAAAATGTGTAGTAAGGCCCCAAAGCGGATTCTCAGTTTCACACCACTATAATTCATGGTCAGATACTAACTATCTTGTAGCGCCAAGAGTGAATCTGAGCTCACCATTATACTCTGAGGGAGATTCGTTTTGGCCAGCACAACAGCACCGAGTTTCTTTAGCAGCGTGACAAGAACCGCGTCTTCAGTCGCGGGATTGAATGCGCGGCCAACATAGCCCAGAGTGCTATCATAGCCTTTAACATTAAATTGATCTTTAAGGGTAACGGGAACACCATGTAGCGGACCGATGACATCCCCATGTTCTTTTTGATAATCATCCAGCTCACGAGCCCGCACCAAGGCTTCTTCGAAGAGAATTTCGGTAAGACTATCGTCAATGTTAACCAGCTACCGATCGAAATCCCATGATGAATAGGCAACAAACCAATTCGTCTAATATTCTCGAGAGATGCAATCAGTATATAATTTACAACACAGCAACAATATCCGAGAGAAAACCTACCAAACCATGTGCAATAGTAGCCCTGGCGAGATGAAACAAAATTAGTAACTTTCAAAGATGAACACTAAATTTCGACTTGATGCATGTATTATGTCTCTACGGAACCTTTCAATATATGCTTCCGTCACAGCTACAGAACTTAGCTCGCCAGAAGCAAAGCGACGGACCAACGCCGAAATATCCTCAATAAATACCCAGTCCGGGCTATTCTATCATTCCAATTTATTTCAGCAAGCGTAACAGTTAAAGTAAACTCGTTTTACTCCTCAAATAGCTTCTTACATGTTTGATATTGTCTGAAATGGCCAGTGCTCGCTTTTGAGCTTCGCGCTTCAAGCGGACCTTCTCTTGCCATCCACCTGAGATTTCAGCCATTGTGAGATGATCTTTTATTTACCAAGACGTCGAATTCACTAGAATGGAGATATATGGTAATGTAGCTTAACTTATTTCTCATTAACGTACTGTGTAAGGCTGGCTATGAGGGGTATATCTCCAAGTGCCCAACACGTCGGCTTGATAAGCGACGTGCTGCCGATATCACTATTTGAGAAGTCTGCAAGAGATACCTAAGGCTGGAGATGATGTCTTGGCAGATATCAATACATACTGCGTAACATGCAGCCTATCTTATCCGTGCTCTCTACTACATACTTATTGTGTATGTACATAAAGTGGTGTGATATTTGACATTTTAGACAGGGATATTCAGCAGCATATGTAAGTGTAGCAGTAAGGAGTGGGAGGGTTGTCAGACAAAAATGTATCCTAATGCCTAATGCCGGTACCTGGATAGATAATAGGGTAAAGAATAGGGAAAGAATGGGGGAGGGGCAAATGCAGAAAAAACGTTTCAGGGGTCTCCTAGAGGACGAAGAGCACCCGAATGGGAAGGGGTGGAGGGGTGGAGGGGTTATTATGGATAATCATCTCATTATTCAAACAATTTCGAGGCAGGTCCAAGGTTGATAATTAACAAAAATGGCAACAGTTCTAGAACAAGTCGGAACAAGTCGAAACAACCCACTATTTTAATATCCAGTTACATGTCGCTTTTGCCTCTTAAGCCCCCATATGTTTCTGTTTTTTCTTTTCCATACACAGGATACAATACACTACTCCCCCTTGTCCCCCCAGTTTGAACTAGCCCGACCAGCCCGATCTAGGGGACCCGGAGTGGTTCGAGAATGGCACCAAACCACCTGACAATGGTCTGAGCACAGTGTGAATTAATTATTTTATAACTTTATCTACTCAAGTGAAGGACTGAAGTGTGAGCTCATTCGTTCTCATTCGTTCCTTTGGCCTACCAGACCTACTAGATCTTACCTTGGCTTTCAAAAAAAGTCACCAGACGGAACGCTGTTCGCCGGTAATACATACACAGTCTCCATTGAGACTTGAGACTCAAACTCGACTCACCCATCCCCCATTCATCAAATCAATCAACCGATGAAATACAATCCATCTTACTGATCGGACCAACCGTCAACGACCCACCACCACCACTTCCCCCAAACGCCGCCTCGTTACTCTTTGCTACCTCAGAGCAAGCCACCTTGCTATTTATTGTGCTCTGGTAGAAGCCTTTAACGTACTCGCATGAAATAAATCTTGTCTAGGGAATTGAAACCGGCGCCATGCTCGTAGATGAGGTAAACGGTGTGCGACAGAACGGCGACACCAACGGCAGCACCAATGGCGAACTTAATGGCCATGGTCCAGCCAAGCGCCGTGAAACCAACGGCTCACGACACAGCTCCGAAGTCTGCGTCGTCGGAGCTGGACCTGCCGGCTTGATGTTGGCGTAAGTTGCATTTTATTCCCGTATTTCTTCATTTTCTTCTTCTTCTTCTTTTCCATCCGTAGTCTATAGTTATAGAATGAAAAGAGAGAAAAAAGAGAGTAAGACCGTTGGTGGTCGCCATCTTGATCGTCTTCATCCCTAAAAATACCCTCCCTAACGCCCACGCTTACATCCAATCCATGCAGTACTTTACTAGCTAGATTCGGCATCAGTGTCGAAGTCATAGATGAGAGACCCGATCAGACTCAAGCTGGTCGTGCTGATGGGTTACAACCCAAGACGATAGAGACCCTGCGTCAACTCAGACTCGCAGATGGCCTACTAATGAGAGGCGCTAAGGTGTATGACATATGCTTCTGGGAAGCCACTGCAAACCGCCGATTAAGACGTCTAGGCCGTGAGATCCATTATCCGGCACTAGTTGTTGATCTTCTCGATGACTATATCCTCCTAGTTCATCAGGGGGTTGTGGAAGGGGTCTTCATAGAGGATCTCGTAAAGCGGGGTGTCCAAGTGAAGCGCAGTCATCAATTCCAATCTTTTAAAAGACAAGAGGATGATGCAGGCTTGTTAGAGATTGAGTGCAAGGCCACAAGCACCGGGGAAAAGGAGACGACATTATCCAAATATATAGTCGGATGTAAGTTACAAATGAGTCTACACATTTCAGACACCCCCCTTAGCTGACCTTATTAGGCGATGGCGCCCGATCTAAGGTGCGAACCTGCATACCAGACACATATTCAGTAGGCAAATCTCATGAATCTGTGTGGGCTGTGCTCGATGGAGAACTCATTTCAGACTTCCCGGACCTCTGGTCTAAGACGGTCGTCTATAGTGAGGTACACGGTTCCATACTCATTGTCCCGCGGGAACGGGGCACTACTCGATTCTACGTCGAGATCAAACCGGATACCGAGACCGGCAACTTACGAGAACTCGGACAAGAGTTCGTCATGAAACGTGCCAAGCAAATCTTGGCGCCGTACTCGGTTGAATGGCGTACCGTGGAATGGTTCGGCAATTATCAGATCGGACAGCGAATAGCAAACAAATTCACCGATCCGCATCTGCAGGCTTTTATTGCCGGAGATGCAAGTCATACGCATTCACCCAAGGCTGCACAGGGTATGAACACCAGTATGCACGATAGCTGGAACCTTGCGTGGAAATTGAACCTCAGTTCGAGGGGTTTAGCTAAGCCGGTTCTACTCGAATCATACGAGATGGAGCGTAGAAAGATTGCTCACGACCTCATCAACTTCGATTATGAGCACGCTAATAAGATGGCCGGTGGTGACGCCAAGGCCTTAGCCGAGAACTTCCGCACAAACGTGCGATTTATCTCAGGAGTCGGCGTCGAGTACGACCACAACGTACTTAACCATCCGTCCAAGCGCAGTGGAGGCGAGCTGAGGCCGGGATGCCTCGTTCCGCCTGCTAAGGTAACACGATATATCGATGCGAATCCGATCGATGTCCAGCTTGACATTCCCATGTTGGGCCAATTTAGGGTGTACTTCTTTGTGCCAGATATCCACAATAGCATGCCGTTCCTCCAGACTTTCTGCAATGGATTGACAAGGCAGGACTCATTGTTTAGGAAACTGAGTCAAGCCGCCGCGGCCAGCTATTTGGAAAAGCCACGAACACCCACCTCCGAGGACGTTTATATACGTTCAGAGAGATACACAAGCGTGAGCGAGCTTACAACGTTTGCACTTATTAGTATGGAAACCCTGATGCCTACGTATTTTTTACAATGTGAATTCAAATAAGCTAACCTCTAATGTAGCGACTATGGAGAAGGCCAGAGTTGAGATCCAAGATCTGCCCCCCCTCTTCGCTCGAAGCGCATGGTCATTCTACCTAGACAATGTGCCATACCTAGACACGCGCAGACAGACGTGTACGAGCAAGTGGGTAGGAACTCTACAGAAAGATGAAGTTTCCATCGTGATCCTACGACCGGATGGCTACGTTGGATCGATTAGTAGATGGGATTCGCTGGGTGTTAACGCTGGTTCAACAGCTGCCGATTGGCTCAATTCCTATTACGACGGATTCCTTAAGGTTCCTGACGAGAAAGCGAGGTAATGTTAAGTAATCTACGAGCATAATAAGGAGGGGGGTTAAGGAGCAAAATGCCTGCGTAACAATGTCTATTGGTTCATTTTTCAGCATTTCGGCAAGTTGTACGGTATACTTCACATTGGTGGCATTCACGGGTTACATGCACTCTTAATTCACACATCCCTTTTCCTTAAGTAGGTAGTCGTCCTCACGAGGCCCCCTTGATTGTGTTTCGAACTACTCATCATAGTGTAGATACTCTCGCCGTAGAATTTTGACGTCTGAGTAGACCCTTGTCTCACGACGAACAGCTTTAGCCTCTTTTTTTATTTTCTTTATATCGTACGTCCGTATCGAAATACGTGCACTCAGACAGTAGTATCATCAAACTGCCCTATTAACCTCCACGGGATCAAGCCTTTAAGCACGGTGACGCCAGCATGCACAATTCCCCAGCGAACTTTACTCAATACCTCTGCCATAACCCACACCAAACCGCTAGTTCGCTTCAGCCCCTGTATTTCAGGTAAACCATGAATCCCCGCTTCTACCATCGAGTCTAGAAGCATCCGCATTTCTGCTTGAGCATCCCACACCAGTTCACTATCATCTTCGGGGACGGAACCAAACCCCTTGGCGCCGGTGTGGTGAAATGTCCATACCGTCAACGTGGCTAAGTAGAGACACCATGGTACATGAAATAGGCCCATAGAGTCGAAATCGACGAACGTGTGTGATGCGCTTTGGAGCAATTGGGCTGCGTGCCAAACCGCCGCTACCGCGCTCCCAGATCCGTCAGTATTGTCAGATCCTGGGATCGTACGGCTCATAGCCCATCGTTTCACGACCTTCTCTGAGCGGATAAAGTCGTTCCGTTGAACAGACCGCCCGAGGATATGTCGTGCGCCAGCAAATATTTGTATGTCGAGGAATTCCGAGTGTAGAAGTGTATGAGCTGCATGGTACACGGCCACGTACGCGGTACGCCAGACATCGAGTTCAACTTTTGCATTTTCGGGGACGGTACCCTTCCTCATCTCCACAGATGTGATATCGGACAGGCGTAGGCAGAAGTTATCGAAGTCTATTTTCCACTCATGGTAAGCGTTTCCAAGACGGCTCTGCCATCGACCGCCCTGCGCGGAGATGACGCCAAGACTGGTCTGGTCCCGCCGCCGCATGTCCCAGAAAATGGACATTAAACCGTGAAAGATGAATATTCTCGATAGGCCGTTGAGTCGAGGACAACGGTGCGTGTCGCGCGTGATGTAAGACTTCAGTGCGAGGAGGTACATCGGCTCAGGGGCTGTGGAGAGCGAGAGGCGCGACCATTCGGCGGCTGTGGATGCCTCCCATAATGCTTGGTTGCAGGGTAGAGGGACCCGGAGCTCGAAGGCTGACATGCATAGAGATTGGCAGAATAGGACGGCGTGTTGGGTATCCCACATGAAGCATAGAAGAGCCAGCCTGGATGTTTTTATGTTAATAATCATCATGAATAAATACTGGGGTTTGCAAGATATTATTAACCTTTTCTTCTCCTCGGCCTCTACCCATTGTCTCCAGCTACAGTCATCGACCAAGTTGCCCTTATCATTATCTTCGTGTGGGCGAACTGGCCGGACAGACTGGCAGTCAGACCGCCTGATCAGGTTGATCAACATCCCGTGGAATAAATGGCTCATGTCGTGTTGTTTCTGACCTGCTCTACTCTTCCCGAAGCATTCGACTAACAGAATCGTCTGTAGCATCCAAAGGTCAGGTTTGGGGTTAAAGCTCGCGTGAGAAAATACTATTTAAGGTCAGAGTTATGAGAGCGTGGCCTCTTGGCAGATTTAGGAAAGAAATCACTATTCAGCAAATATAGTGAGGGTTCATAAAGATACTTACTCGCCGGGCGGATCACATCGTGTATGCAGACGGCAAATTGATGTGCCTCTTTCTCGGAGTCTAATGGCAAGAATTAGCAATGCCCCACCATTAAAGTAAGAAGGACGCAGAAACTACTCACAAGTAGCCCCGAGTAGAATCATGGACAGAAGTAATAATGTCTTATTTTGGCTTGGCTCAAAGGTGGCCAGGTGTATCAACGGATATGCGGTATTGAACCTGTTAAAGTATAGATCTAAGTAGGTTTGCAACGAAAGCTGTGACATCAGCGGATGGTTGATGTCGAGAAGGGAGCCACTGGGTGCTAACGGTCTTGAGGCTTTAACCGTCTCTAAAATCTGGCTATACGTATAGTCGTCTATATACGGTAGACGGTTTGGCGGTTGAAGAGTAGCCAGGGGTCGCTCGAATTCTGCTTCACCAAAGCCACCGAGTCCCCGATGGGCTTGCTTCGGTACGGGCGAGAGGCTAACAGCAGTTCTATCTGAAGAACCAGGACTTATTGAATTTTGAGTACTCCCTCCAGAAGGCATACAGTCAAGAGATTCCATGGGTGTTAATGAGGTCCCGGTCATCCCCCCTTCATATGCCCTAATACCCGGGGAGAAGTTGTCTTGACTTGAGCTCACAGGTGCATGATGTTGAACGCCGGAGTACATAGCCAGGGAAGTAGTAGGAACATACGGGGTATTCGAGACGGTAGCGCTCGAGACATTGTTATCTAGACTAAAAAGCCAATCATAGTTTACTTGTGTCGTATAAGGCATGTTAAACGAACTTGCTGTGTCCGGCTGGAACACTTCATCGTAGTTTATATCGAAGAAGGGAGGCTGGGATGTCTCGGGAGCAACCCAATACCCGCTATTACCATGTGAATCGAACTGCCCCGTCGTAAGCGCATAATCTGGTAAAAGGCTATGACTATGGCTATGGGTGAAAGCCGTATGTGATGCGGGATCGTTATCGCTTTGGTGGTCCGAGTTATGAGTCGATACAGGAGGTGAAATGGGACCTTCTACCTGGGATACGAACGGCGCTCCCACATTACTACTGCTACTGCTACCACGGGATGTGTTCTGTTCTACTGGCTTCTTTTGGACGATGTGTCCATCATGGTCTTTCCACATACGCTTGCGTGTATTCAAGGTTCCGACGCCTGCGCCTCCAGCTTCTTCATCCTTCTGTTTATGCCGGTTCATATGCCTTTCTACACGGTCGTGTCAACCCCCGTATATCTAAGACAGCGATGGGGTTCTTACCTAGAAGGTCCTGGCGCTTGAAGTGGGCGCGGCACCGCGGACAAGTAGCATCCCCATCGGTATGGTTCTTTTGATGACGATGTAGGTGCTCAGACCGCGAGAAAGATTTACCGCAACCATCATAGGTGCAAGTAAACGATCGCCTGGTGTTACCGTCACCCTCCCGAGTTCTATTACGCTTAGCTCGCTGCATACTGCCCAGCCTTACAATAAACTAGCAAACTCAACTAATTGTCATTCACCACTTTCAAAGAATCTTGTCATGTAGATCGTCTCGGAAGACGGAAAACCCCCATTCTTATCCTCCCATTAGATTTTAGAGGAGGGAGGAGAGACGGAAAGAAAAGAGGGGAGAGGAGTGTATATGTTTTAATGGCACCAGTATTAATTATTCACGGATTGAGGCTCTTGCTGACATAGAGTAGAGTGAACACACAATATTTCCGCCAAGAGCTGTGCAATCATCAAATCCGTACTTCAGCTATGTTCGTACGATGGTAAGCAAGCTGAATGCTGAATGTACCCCTTGTCCCTTGTCCCTTGTTCAAATCAATGCCGAAAATAACTGCCTCATTCTCAGCGTACCTACATATTCCCCCACCTTTGCTATCTCCTAAAGGTGATATATTACTATCAAGAGTGGGGTTGCCCATAAGCAGAACCATTTTACGGTGTTGGCTGGAGATAAGCCAACGGGTGTTCCGTACTTAGGTATGTAAGCCTAGAGGTAGTGTATGCAACTTTACGAACCTTAGACATAGATACTTCGGTCGGAAATATCTAAGGTGCATATAATTGTCCAATAGAGATATTTAAAGCAAAAAATATGTAAGGATAAGGAGTATAAGCTTGCTTTACCTAATTCATAATACATCCTTCTCAGATATGTAACCGAGGTATGTTACCACCTTGTACCTACATATGCAATAGCGTACGTGTGCATATATGATAACCATGACTTGGCGGCAAGACGACGTAAACATTACATTACAATCCGGATCACCGAAGAAGTGACACATGGATACACCCCAAGGGCGGAATGTCACGATCCCCCTATATACATACCGGTCATATCTTACAGGATTGTTATGGAGCCTCTTCATTTTTATCTATGATAAGTAGTCGTACGAAAGATATATTATGCCGTCATTTATTGACCTGTTATTCCCCCTTTAAACTTGAGGTAATAAGGTCAAATTTACCGTCATAGTAATACCGGATTTGAAAATGGCTTCCAAATTTCACCCAAAGGTATGGCAAAAAGTTAAGAGAGATGCGTCGAGCCAACTTCATGTAAGTGGATCACGAACTTATAAACCCGTTCAATTTATTGAGCTTCACTACAGATTATAATCGTAGGTGCCGGGCTCGGTGGACTTGGCGCAGCTATTTCTATACTTCTAGCAGGACATCGCGTGACCGTACTTGAAAGCGCATCTGAGATTGGCGAAATAGGTGCTGGTATTCAGGTTTTGCCTAATTCGTCAAGGATATTAATTTCTTGGGGACTCGAAGATGAGCTTGTTAAGCATGCGACGAAGCCTCGGTACGCGAACATGATCGGTTGGAAGGGTAATAAACTATCAAGAATGGATCTCCATGCTTATGAGAAGGCTCTGGGCACCCCTTTCTGGGATTTCCATAGAGCTAACTTACACCGTTGCCTCCTCGATCGGGCTGTCGAGCTTGGAGCTGAGATTCGTGTGAGATCGAGAGTCCAGACGATCGAATATCCCGCGGATGGATTAACGGCAAGCGCTGTGCTGAGCGACGGTAGGATTATGTCCGCAGATCTCATCGTCGGCGCAGATGGCATATCATCTCGGCTGCGCGAGGTTCTCCTCGGCAAACCAGACCCCCCTTTACCAACAGGTGACCTTGCCTATAGACTCCTCATCAATACCAAAGATATGCTGGCAGATCCTGAGTTACGACACTTTATTCAAAATCCCCAGGTCAACTACTGGATAGGCCCCGACGCACACGCGGTAAACTATGTTCTGAGAGGCGGGGAGTTATTCAACATGGTATTATTAGTCCCGGACGATATGCCTGCAGCTGCCATGACTGTGGATGGGAACGTAGAAGAGATGCAAGCATTATACAAAGACTGGGACCCCGTAATAGGCAAGATCTTAAGTCTGTGTCAATCTGTTCAGAAGTGGAAGCTTTGCATACGACCTACTTTAGAACAATGGACACATGAATCCGGGACATTTACATTGTTAGGGGATGCTGTCCACGCAACACTGCCATACCTCGCTAGTGAGTTACGTCTTATGATATGCCCCGATTTTCATACTATGCAGTCTCCATGTTCAGATATACTTCACTCATTTACTAATGACCCGCCAGGCGGTTGCGGTATGGCACTGGAAGATGGAGCGGCCTTGGGTCTCTGTCTTGCAAAGCTAACTAACAAGTCCCGCGAGCAAAAGTTATACGCACTTAAAGTGTATGAAGAGTGCCGAAAAGAGAGGACCGAAAGGGTAGTTGAAAGGGGCAATTTCCAACAGTACATGTATCATCTCCACGATGGCGAAGAACAGAAGGAAAGAGACAGGAGACTCGAAATGTTCGGGCAGATTGATGAAGAATTATTCAAAAATCCAGAAGTTATCACACAGCCACGATCAGAATCGGGGGATGATCCGTTACCTTGGAGGTATTATGGCGTAGGAGGCTGGCTTTTACCGTATGATATAGAGACGGCTGTGGAGCGTAAATGGGATCAGACACGGACAGAGAACCAGGCGCGCCCACTACTATGACTTACTTGATATTATTACTATCATAAATCTAACCTTTTAAGTTAGCCTTCTTAGAATTTTGTTTCTCCTATTCATCTTCCCAAACCTTCAAACTCAATCCCAAGAGGGATTTTAGTAGATTAGTGTGAAATCTAAAATGGGGGTGATAGCATAGTGGGACGCCTCCTCGTCACCTTTAACAGTACTAGAATGCAAGAAAATATAAATTTTCTATCGGCTACCTAGATGCCCTATGTCTAAATGAACATTTTCCAAAATTCGGAGTAGGTGGCTACCTATTAATGTCACAAGGCATTTAAAACATTAAGCCTTCTCTGCCGCATAAATGGGGTAATCCGTGTATCCCTTCTCCGGGGGCACCGTAAAGTAGAAGGTCGATCGGTCATACTTAGTTAGTGGGATTCCATCCGCAAGCCTTTGCGGCAGGTCAGGATTCCCAATAAACCACCTTCCGAAGCAAATGATATCGGCGGCTCCGGACTCCAGCTTCGGGACGGAGTTTTCCCAGTTGAAGCATCCTGTGCTTAAAAACGTAATCCCGCCCTGTTGAAGGATGTTCCTGAATGGTAACAACGAGACGGTAGATTCTTTGTCGTTCTGAGCAAGAGATTCAACCTTTTGCTGCTCGTCCAAAACCTCATCGAACCGAGGCTCGACCCTGCGATAAATATCAGTAAGCCACTCGAGAGATGTATATAATGGCATTGTCCTTTTTCTCTTACATATGAACGTAAACCGGTCTTTGGCTTGCAGGTAAATTTGCGATTTGCTCGCATAGATAAGACCAATGCTCTAATCTATTATTGTCCCTGGTAGATTGGAAGTAGTTCCAAGGGCTTAGACGTATTCCCACCTTATCAGAGCCTATTGCGTCGCAAACAGCTTTCAAGACATCCAGAGGAAATTTGCATCGCTTCTCAATGGATCCACCGTATTCATCGGTCCTATCGTTGATGTTGTCGTGAAGAAATTGTTCCAACAGATAGCCGTTAGCACCTATAGTCCACGACAACTCGGTTAATCAAGGGCCAAAAACTATCAGAAATTCTGTCTCCCTTCCACGTACCATGAATTTCCACACCGTCGAAACCTGCTTCTATAGCTCGCTTTGCGGCCCCTGCAAAATCTTGAACAATAGTCCGAATCTCATCTACCGTCAGAGGCTTGGGAGGAATAGAAGCACAGGATGTCCCTTCCAACCAAGAGCCCTCCATGGGATGATTGCTGGAGCTCGCTGGCGCCTTCCCACCAAGAAACGCAGGGGGTGAGGCCCGGCCCGTATGCCAGATCTGTAAGAAAATATACCCTCCCTTAGCGTGGACAGCGTTCGTAACTTTCTTCCAACCCTCAATCTGAGAAGAAGTAAAGATGCCGGGGATGCCTGGGTACCCCCCAGCATAGTGGGAGATATCGGTAGCTTCAGAAATCAGCAGCCCACCCTTTGTAGCCCGCTGCCCGTAGTATTCCGCCATTAGATCACCGGGAACGAATATACCATCGCTCTCCTTGATCCCTCGCATGCGAGTACATGGTGCCATGGCGATACGATGGTGAAGTTCATAATTTCCCAACTTGATAGGGGTGAACAACTTTGTGTCCTTCAACGGTGCATATTTTTGGGACATTCTAGTATTCTCGTACGTAGATTTTCAACGATTGTTAGTGATTCTCAGGAGATGTGTGCTTTGAAGGAGCTCGTCAAGTATGACTTTCTAAGATCTTTTACGCAGCAATAGACCGAGAAATGTGAGAATATACAGAGGTTGATAATTGCATGATATTGTTCCCAGTCATCCTTTAGAGCGCAAACTAACTATCTACAATAACGGCCCAAACCAATATAATCCACCATTCAACGCCTAGTCGTAAGTGGGGATAACTTCACGGGAGCTTGATGTCGGGCAACAGTGGGGTTAGTAATACTCGGGGTATGATTCTTGGTGGGGTAGGTATATTTATGTTGTGTATGAATGGGGGAGTCAGGGGTGGTCGCCACGTATATGAAAGAGTATAGATATATACGTAAAATAATAGGCACATAAAATACATGTGAGTATGTAAAGTAGGCAATTTATATATCCAACGTGTTGGTAGATCATACGGTGCATTTTTTTTTTTTTAAAAACCCCCCATTAAATCATTCATGTTTATAGGGCGATTGGATTATGCTTACATTTGCCCCTAAAGCACACACCGGAGCTCACTATCTGGGATCTTTATGCCCGAACCTTATGCCCGATCAGAGTGGGGGATGGCAATGAATGACATATCAAACCTTAGATATGTTTAGGTAACTACTTCTACCTTGTACGATAGCTTTAAACAAACTTAGAGATAGCTATCAGCCATGTCTGTGCATAGCTACTCCGAATTAGATGAATACCTAGGGTAGCCAGAACAAGATAATAAACTTCAAGATTCATGTTATCACCATCTACCAATACCCTCGCCTTCTATTAGCTCTCGTGAAACTATGGCAGCAGCTGATATACTTCCAAAACCGCCTATAACCGGGTTGCCATTCGTACCACAAGATGTTCGCGCCCCGTCTGCTGCCGAAGCTCTCACGCCTCTAATACAGTCAACATATACCACCTCCGAGTTATGTTTTTTCGTCAACGGCCGTCGAGTTACAATTCCGAATCCTAACCCTGATTGGGTTCTCCTCGACTGGATCAGAGCCCAGGGCAACTTAAAAGGAACCAAGCTTGGATGTGGCGAAGGTGGATGTGGCGCCTGTACTGTTGTCCTTCAGACCGTTGAAGAGGGCAGGCGGTTAAGGCACAATGCTGTGAATGCTTGCCTTTTCCCCTTGGTCGGCGTCGATGGAAAAAGTCTAATTACTATCGAGGGCTTGGGCACCGTTGATAGCCCGCATCCTTTACAAGAACGGGTAGCAAAGATGCAGTAAGTTATTAGCCTGTCGTATAGCTTCGACCTATACACCACTATTCTAATACCAGGGCTGTTGCTAGTGGTTCTCAGTGCGGATTTTGCACCCCTGGAATAGTAATGAGTCTGTATGCACTCGTTAGAAACTCGTATCAAGACGGGAAGTTTCGGCTTTCGGCCTCTGATGTTGAACTGCAAGGCCATTTAGACGGCAATCTTTGTAGATGCGTATGTATCTGCTTCTGGACTCGTACTCAAGTCTCGTGCTCAATTTATTCAGACAGGTTACAAACCAATTCTTGAGGCTGCCAAGACGTTTATTTTAGAGGATTTAAAGGGCGAATTGATAGAAGATAATAATCCCACCCCTTTAAGTGCTCATGAGGATGACGATGGTCTTCTGCAAACGCCACCAAATCGAAGTGGATGCGGTTCCTCCTCCAGCGGTTCTTGTGGACGTCCGGGGGGCTGCTGCCGCGACCCGTCGACGTCTTCATCCGGGAGCAGTACCCACAGGACATCCTCTCAGGAATCCTCCAATACACGAGCAACCTCCGTAGATTCAGGCAAACCTACGACATCGCCTTTCTCGTTTATACCATACAACCCTACAGCAGAAATCATATTCCCGCCAGCTCTTTGGAAATATGAAGAACGGCCTATCTGTTATGGAGATGGGAGAAAGATTTGGTTTAAACCTACAACTCTAGAGCAATTGATAGAATTGAAAGATGCTTGGCCCTCTGCTAAAATCGTAGGGGGCGCTAGCGAGACACAGGTAAGGTCATATATGTTCATATCCTACTGTTCCAAACGTTTCTTACGTGGAAATAGATCGAGGTTCGCTTCAAGAAGTCCGAATATCGGGTATGCGTCTACGCGTCGGACATCAAAGATCTTAACAGCTTCAAGGAACCTAGTAGTGATGCTGATCTCAAGAGCCTTTCGGAAGTATCTATCCCAGGTAATATGCCGCTAACCAAGGTAGAAGACCTATGTGCCACATTATTTATAAAGCTTGGTGCTAGAGCAAGCGCACTTGAGGCACTTCGAAAGCAGCTTCGATACTTCGCAGGCCGTCAAATTCGAAACGTTGCCAGCCTGGCTGGGAACTTGGCGACTGCAAGTCCCATCTCAGATGCTGCCCCGGCACTACTAGCAGCAGGATCTACAATCACTATAAGATCTAAGGGAAAGGGCCCCTATGATATACCACTTTCAACGTTCTTCATTAAGTATCGGACAACCCAGTTGCCTCCCAACGGTATAATCACACATATCAAGATTCCACTATCACCACCAGAGACGTTAGAGGTAACGAAGGCATATAAGCAAGCAAAGAGAAAAGATGATGACATTGCGATTGTGACTGCTGGTTTCCGAATACGTATAAGTCAGAAAGGAACTGTCGAACAGGCGACATTCGCGTATGGTGGCATGGCACCTATTACCACAGTCGCGGCCGTGACCCAGAAGGCTGTGATAGGAAAGCAATGGGCAGAGAGTAGTACGCGTGAAGAAGCTCTTCAGGCTCTTTTACAGGACTTTGATTTGGCTTTTGGTGTACCAGGTGGAATGGCTCAGTATAGGAAGGGTAGGTCTCATAAACCTAGTTCCGTAACCCCTATTTGCTAACAACTCTAACAGTTCTCACCTTGTCCCTATTTTTCCGTTTCTGGCAGGAAAGTCTCACAGAATTAGGCCTTGCTGAAATCGAAAGTGATGCTATTCAGGAGATACATCGGGGAGTATCTTCTGGGACTCGCGATCACGTTGTTACTCCGGGTACCAATGTAGTAGGTAAAGAAATACCGCATCTTTCGGCCTTGAAGCACTGCACCGGCGAGGCAGAATACATCGACGACATGCCCCGGCAAAATAATGAGTTGCATTGCGCTCTCGTTTTATCAACAAAGGCACATGCAAAGATAACCGCCATTGATTGGAGCCCTGCGCTTGAAATGCCAGGAGTTGTGGGTTATCTTGACAAGGACAGTGTATCGAGAGAAAACAATACGTGGGGTCCAATCCGAGTAGATGAGCCCCTATTTGCGGCAGACAAAGTTCATTCACATGGCCAGACAATAGGTCTAGTCTACGCCGAGACGGCATTGCAAGCTCAAGCTGCCGCCGCCAAAGTCAAGGTAACATACGAGGTATTGCCAGCTATAATCACCATTAGCCAAGCCATAAAAGCCGAGAGTTATTTTGAGCATGGAAAGCAGTTGAAAAAAGGGGCAGCTATTCAAGGGCCTCTAGATGACGAATTCGCTAAATGCGAGCACATCTTCGAAGGGTCTACGAAGCTAGGCGGTCAAGAGCACTTCTACTTGGAGACTATTTCCGCATTAGCGATTCCGCATGTCGAGGACGGTTCCATGGAAGTCTATGCCTCTACTCAGAACCTAGCAGAGAACCAGATTTTCGTTGCTCAAGTACTTGGCGTACCAATGAGTCGCGTAAATATGAGAGTCCGACGTCTCGGGGGTGCTTACGGTGGAAAGGAGTCGAGAGTCACACCAGCAGCATGCCTTGTTGCTCTTGCGGCTAAAAAGGAGCGGCGTCCCATGAGGATAATGCTAAATCGCGACGAAGATATGTCATCTAGTGGGCAGAGAAATCCAATGCAATGCAAATGGAAAATTGGCACGGATGCGAACGGAATAATCCAGTGCTTCGATGCGGATATCTATTGCAACGCCGGGTACTCCCTAGACATGTCTGGCGCCGTTATGGATCGGGCCTGTACTCACATTGATAATTGCTACAATATACCACACGCCTGGATACGCGGATGGGTGTGCAAGACAAATACAGTATCGAATACTGCGTTCCGAGGCTTTGGCGGGCCACAAGCGATGTACTTGGCCGAGTCATACATGAGTGTCATTTCCGAGCGGCTCAATATAGATATTGATGAACTTCGGCTCAAAAATCTATATAAACAGGGTGATTTGACCCCCTTTTTACAATCCATCGATGCCGACTTCCATATCCCAACCATGCTGGAACAGCTCAGCGCCAACGCCGATTATGAGAACAGGAAGAAGGAAGTCCAATTATTCAACTCCAGGAACCGCTATAGGAAGAGAGGGATATGTATGATACCTACCAAATTCGGACTCAGGTAAGCCATTCCATGGTCATTCGTGTAATAAATTGAGTTAATATTATATCATAGCTTTGCCACTGCTCTACATCTGAACCAAGCTGGCGCATACGTAAGAATCTACGAAGATGGTTCGATCCTCCTTCACCACGGAGGCACAGAGATGGGACAGGGTCTGTACACCAAGATGTGCCAAGTTGCAGCTGAAGAGCTCGGCGTGAGCGTGGACCAAATATTTAATAAAGACTCCCAGACCGACCAAGTCGCCAACCCATCCCCAACCGCCGCATCGTCGGGTAGTGATCTTAATGGCATGGCTGTCAAGAATGCTTGCGACCAGCTTAATGAACGCCTAGCGCCCTACAGGGAACAATTCGGACGGGATGCTCCAATGTCAAAAATCGCCCATGCCGCATACCGAGATCGAGTTAACCTTGCGGCCAATGGATTTTGGAAGATGCCTAAGATAGGATATAAATGGGGAAATTATGAAGACCCCCTTCCGATGTACTACTATTTCACTCAAGGTGTAGCTATCACGGAGGCCGAATTAGATCTTCTTACAGGTGATCATACCGTTCTAAGGACGGACATAATGATGGTAAGTATCTATTAGAGCGAGATAATAAATTCTGTCTAATAGTCAAACTAGGATGTCGGTCGTTCTATCAACCCTTCAATCGACTATGGGCAAATTGAAGGGGCCTTCGTTCAAGGACAGGGTCTATTTACCATGGAAGAATCGTTGTGGACGCGAGAAGGTGAAATATTCACGAAGGGACCTGGGACTTATAAGATACCAGGTACGTGTCAACGAATTTTTATTCCAGCAGAGTGACGTATATTGACATGAGCGTAAGGTTTCTCGGATATCCCTCAAATCTTCAACGTGTCCATGTTGAGGCACGACTCAGAAGGAAATGCTATAAGCTGGAAGCATCTCCGCTCTATCCAGAGTAGCAAGGGCATCGGGGAACCGCCGCTCTTCTTAGGTTCGACGGTATTCTTCGCCCTTAGGGAAGCGGTCAAAGCTGCGAGAGAGATGAACGGCGTGACGGAACCATTGGTTCTTGACGCCCCAGCAACAGCGGAAAAGCTGCGCCTAGCTGTTGGCGATGAATTTGTCAAGCGCGCTGCTGTTGTCCCGAAAGAAGGGGAGACGAACTTTTTCGTTCGTATCGAGGATTAGACGATATCAAGTATGCGATGGGTCTTGGAAGGTTATAGGGTTCACAGTATCATCAAGGATGTATATTTTCATTTTGTTTATTACATGAAGGTCAGTATTGCATTACCAGGGGCCATTCATCATACGAAAACGGGATGGGGCGGTACGGTATAGTAGGGACAGCAATTTAATAACTTCGAGTTCTAATAATTTATTGGGTGTGCTTGTGATTGGTGCATAGCGCTCTCAAATTAACATTAGGACTTAATATCATACCTCATTACTCCTGGGTTGACGCGAGGATAGCCTTTCGGAGGAATCCCGTGAAACTCTCGAAAATCGTATGATCATTCCCCTGGAGCCAGCGGGCCACGATCGCTACTTGATCCTTATCATCCTTATCTCCTGAAGTCTGTATTGTTAATAAGAAGCCAAATGTACTATGTGTCGTGTCCTGCTCCGCCATTTGCTTGGGCTTCTTTTGACGAAACGATGAAGACTCATCTTCGATGGTATTTCCCCTTTCTCTAACCTTTTTCCTACGATAAGCTCGACTCCAAACATTGCCATTAGAAAAGCCTACGCCCTTTGACAACTGCTTACTCCAGCTCCACGAATCCAGGTCGATACCCTCCATCGTATCGCTAACAGCGCGCTCAAGCTGTCCCAGTTCGACTTGCGAGCTAGATCTCATAACAACTATTACCTCTGTGGGTTCCGGTAGGATCTTTTTCCCAGCCGAGGGCTCACAGCCCCTACTAGCCGACAGATTCGGCCTCCTGTTCCCGAAACTCCACCCAATAGCCCACCTACGCGTCTTATTCCCTTGAACGAATGCTGTAATAGCATAATTAGTCACTCCATACTCCTTCAAGATGCCCACGAGTACTTCCAGACTTGACTGTTTGCCAAGCATGCACGTGTACCACTGCACCCTCTCTCGTAAGACTAGGGACTCATCAATCATCCGCTGGATAAACCCGATCTCGCCCCCAGTGCACACCATCTCGACTGGCGCGCCCGTACATGCGGTATTTGGGGGCCGGGATTTTTGCTTAGCCAGATCTGTGAGTTCGGCCTCGGACGTGTAGAAGGGAGGGTTAACCATGGTGAAGTTAATGGTTTCTAGGCCTAGTTCATCCAGAGGGATAAGACAGTCCGTGATAGTGCGACCGACCACACGGATTCTAGATTGTAAATTGTTTAACTGAACGTTTTTACGCGCGTAAGATAATGACTTTGTATTAACGTCGGTTGCAATGAATGTCCATGACGGTCGCTGAACACAACCAAGAAGCGGGTAGATGAGACTGGCGCCGGTGCCAATGTCTAACCCAGTTACCCGCCGAGTTGGTTCGTTAGAGTCCAGGTATGGAATTGAGGATGAGTCAAGAAGATCTTTCAGCCAAAGTATATAGTTATGCCGATTAGGTACCGGAGGGCAAAGTCGGTCCGTGGGCAAATCGACTGTCAAACCAAAATCCCGCTTGAGGAGGGTCTTGGTCAGTTGCATGACTGACTTAGGATTATTAAAGTCAAGATGCGAACCGCGCTCCAACACGGCTTCAAATTCTGGGTCGTGCTGTCCGAGCAGGCGAAAGTTCAGCTCCTCCGTGTACAGCGTTTTGTAGTAATAGTCACCCCGTAGTTCTCTAAGTAGCACTGGCCCCGAAGAACGGTCGTTATTGGTAACCGAGCATTCAGTTGCCGGTGACGAAGAGGTCTCCTGGTCTAGGATAGTAGATGAATTATTGAAACCTTTTCCGAGTTCAAGTCCATCTTTATTAGTCAATTTGCGTTTTGTTCCACGCTTAGGGCCATTGTCCTGGCCCGACGTATCCATCTCCTTTCCGTGTCTTAAAAAGCCAGTGCATGCTGATAGTGGTGCTTGACTTTACGCTGTGACCGGAGAAACGACAATTATACGGTTACCGCATGAAATTACTCGCCTCGCATGCATCTGGAGAACGGGTACCGAGACGTAGATATGAGGTGTCGTTACTGGGCAAGGCTAGGGAATGAATCAGTTAGATGTTGATAAACAAAAGCAAAATTCCATAATGATAATTGATAATTACCTGATATTAATTAGATACAAGGCACGTGATACTTACCTCTTACACCTTATCGGGCTATCCACATGTCTTAGGAGGTAGTCTACGGCTACCGACGTATCATTTCAAGGCCATCACTAGATTTAACAATCTTAGAATATTGTCACTCAAATATATAGAAAATATATAGATAGGAGTCAACATGTCAAGTACAAATCCATTAAGCTATGGTAGACCATAATCGAATTAACTAGCAATCGCAAATCAAATGCCTAATAATAATAGTACAAGTTTGCTCGAAGCTACAAGTCGGCTTCAACTGTAGCTACCAGGCCATCATTACCTAAGGCAACATCTTTCTGCAGTACGCATAAAAATCCACTTATCCCCCCTTAATTTTTTTTCTTCGGCTGTTTCCTCAACCCTTCCCTCGTGACCTCTCCATGTGCAACAATCAGTAGCTATGGTAAAATGTGTCTAGCCGAGTCATGAGGGGGGAAAAACAGCCAAATCTGTAAACATAAAGCGCCGCCCAAAGATTCCACCATGCTAAAGGAGTTGCGCCTCCTTATAAATATCGTGGCATTCAGCGAGATTATAGCCATTCGACCCGTCCGGATATTGGCATATCGCGGCGTATTGCGAGGGCTGAAAAGATTTCGCTCGAGCGGCATGAAACTCCACGAATAACTTCCAAAACAAAGCCCCTGAAAGGCAATCCGAGAACACCAACAAACGCCAGTCCATGTTTCCCTTATTAACACAGCCTCGTAGGAAGATACGCCGGGTTATCATGAAACGGCACTTGGATAATGCGTAAGTGCAAGTAGTACAAGGTTTAGAGGGCGTGGGGATTGATGCTCGGGTCTTCACACACCTCCGCCCATGAAGGCAGCGAGATCGTCTAACTCTAGCAGCTGGCGCTCGAACGCCACGCAAAGTTCGGCTGCAGTCATATCGTTGCCAGCAGCCGGCGCGGATTCGGCCGGCTGTCCAGACGAGGAAGGTGCTGGGGACTCTGCCTTCGATTGGCCCGGCGGGGGGCTCGCGGTGGCTGGCGGCGACACACCAACCGATCCTCCATTGATAGTGGTGAATCCGGACTTTCGTGGTGGCTCGCTACCTCGACTATCCGTCTGCTCTTGAGCGTTCGCCGACTGCGGGCGCTCGTAATCCATGCTATCAGGGTTGTCCGGTTGGCTTGCTGTGTCCTCTTTGATCAAGGGCACAATCGTCTCGGGTTGTGTTCTCTGAAGTGTCCTATCACCGTTCCGTAGGACCTTATTCATAACAGATAGATGGCGGTACCAGGGAACAGCCAAAATCCAAATGTTAGCCCCATCTTGAAGAAAGCGCATACCATCACGAACAATCGATTCGGCCGTTTCGTTCAAATCGCCGGGTGTCAATCCCTTTAGGCTAAACCAAGCCACAGTAGAACAGGCTGTAAAGCACGAAAACAACATTACCAAAGGGAAGTTGAGGACAGCATCCTTGTCCGCGTTAGATTCCAAGGCTAGTAGGAGAGATACCACGCTGTCAGCAGCTGCAAATACACGATCAACTGTCTGCAAGTGAACATGAGGCACCATACGCCAGGTCTCGTGATTGAATCCGTCAGTGGTAACAAGGTGAAGCAGCCTACGACGGTTTACCATGATGGTAGCGCAGTGAAGGAGACAATGCAACATAGCGTATGTAAATCCACTACCCATCGTAATGTGTAGATTGATTTGCCTGGTTTTATTATCCATGAAGTGTGGTGGTAACGAATTGCGGACTGCTTCAATACCTGCCTCAAGAGAAGCGCAGTCCTCTTCGGAGAAAGTAGCACTCGTCACGGTAGTGAGCATTTCGACGACGTTACGCCAGGCCTGGGTTGCCATCACGATGTGGCCAAACTCGCCAACCTCAGAGATTGGGGTGGATGGCGTGGGAAGCGCCGGGGGCGGACCACCGGCGAGGGTACGAACATATACGGGCGTACCGAAGTTGTAGCTCATGTCGAGGCACGGAAGTGGAACATCCTTGATGTCATGGTGGGACACGGCCGGCTGGCGACCGGGGCTACTTGTGAGGAAGCAATCCAACACATAGATAAGCCACAAGGTACGGCGAAATGATTCCTCCTTAATGAACTGATCCGGATCGTCTCGGTTCTGGTGAACCGCAATTATCCGATACATCTGAGCCATACGAGCGGCTTGGCCAAGGTAAATGTACGCGCGGACAGCATTGCGGTTACCCCATTCGTGGATGATCAAGAGGCAAAGAGCCTGAATATCCGCCAAGCTCGGATTGTCGAGATTCTGCATGATTATATTGATAGCCTTGACGGCAAAATGCTCGGCCGCAGCCGAAGCACCTCCCTGGCCGCCATAACGACGAATCAAAGCGGGAGAGCTCCTATAACGCGAGACAAATGGTTAGGTAAGCCCGGTTGACTTAAATAGATGTAACAAGGTATTTTCATAGGCGATCGGGAAGCCAGGTGGTGGCAAGGATTTACGGAAAGGTAAAATCATTGGTGGATTAGGCGAAACGCGAATGCAACTCCGGAGATGAATGAACCATTCGCCCGGAATCCTTTCAGAAGTGGATAAGGCGGGTTCCGGGGAATTATGTTCAATAAACGGGGAGACAGTACGAAAAAATGAAATGTTTGCTTACCGTGCAGCACAAGTCAGAAGACCGTTAACAATGCTAGCCTCGAGGGTGCCGTTCTTAAGCTTCTGTAGGAAGGAAGGTTTGTGAAAGGCGACACAAGACGGAATAGTCTTGCTGATTACCCTCTCACATTCCGTCACCAGTTCCGGATTGAGTCTGTGGGGACGGACGAAAATACGTGTTAGTGGATCCGATCAACGCGAACGAAGTTTGGGGGAGGACAAGGGTGCTTGGATTGAAATAGGAGCGCGTGTTGGGGGTTGCAGGGACAAACGGAGTATGGAGGCAGACGAGCAGATGGGCTGGGCAGGATGGGCAGGATTGGGGGCCTAGGAAAGAGACGCTGGAGATGCCGAGGCGAGAAACGAGGCAACCGGCATCCATCCCATTCACAGCCACCCAGAATCAGACTAGTGGTTGAATGTTGGGGGATGATTTGGCCGGCTGCACTCTGCCTTGACCGACGACGCCAGGGAGCACGGATCACCAAGTACCAGAATCTATTCGGAGCGTGTAGCTGCCACCAATTTGGGTCAAGACCGAAACACCAGGATGCCTCCCCCCTCCCGTAATAATGGCTAGAGGCCATAAGGAAGTAGAAGTATCTCGGGGAAGGGAAAAAGAAAAGAGGACAAATAGTAAGATAAATTATGATGACGTCGATAGAAAAGAAAGAGAAAGAGGAAATAAAAGATAACTCACTTCTCGCTATTGGTCTGCATACTGCGCGGCAAAACAGCGCCGGATGCTACAGGCTGGCGGTCGCTGGTTGCCGACACGCTTCGCTCGCCAGGTAGACTCTCACGCGGGCGAGGAGGTCTTGCTGGTGATTGACCATGGTGATGAGCCATACTCTCCGAAGGTAGATAACATTCGTGCATCCCCTTGGCACAGTTCCTGCATGGTGCGCGACCATTCTCGTAGACACACTTCGTTTTTCCCTTGCGACAACGCACACAAGCGCCGCCGGCTCTGAGCGACGTGCCGCGGACGACAGACGTCATGATGAGTATTAGACCAAAGATGTATCGCAAGTGAGAGAATAGATGATGATACTATTCCGGACAATAAGGCGACACTCCGAATGCAGGTCCGGCAGAAGATGATAGAGTGATGGAAGAGTTATTTGTGTAGACGGAGAAGACGGGAGGCGGTGGATGTTCGGTGCGGGTGGATGGGAAATTTTTTAGTTGTGTAAGTTTCGGTCGGAGTGGAGGGGGGGGCTTCTTAGTGGGAAGGGAAAACTAGTAGGTAGAATAGGTTAGGAAGAAGAGAGGAAAGGGAAAAAAAAGAAAATGGAACTTTTTTTTTTCTTGGAAGGATAGAACCTGGGTGATGGCGCTCTGGCGCGAAGCCGCTGGAGAGGGATGTTGCAGGAGACGGGGCAGGACGGGAGGGAGAACAGAAATTAAGACGGACCAGACTCGGGCGTTTGCGCTAAAAATCAGAGCGCGCACCTGAGCCAACCTCGAGCACTGATGATTTCCAGGCGGTCAATTCGGGGGAGGGGTGTAAAGCGCGGCCTAGCCCGGCTCTTTCTTCCTTAGGTATCTCGCACTTCCCTCCTTCTGCCCTCTCTCTTTCTTCTTGTGTACTTTATTTCCCTTGTGGGGGGGCCACAACCGGGGATTCGCCCGTGCGGCAAGTGCTCACCAGACGCGTTCGTGAATGACGTTTTATTTTTACTTTATTCAATTTATTTAAAAATCGAGTATTTAAATAATACACGTGCATTAAAATAGAAGAGAAGATAGAAAAGGGAAAAGAATATTATTTTCTCTATTAAAAGTTGATCGACCGGAGACAGGCTGATGAAATCCTTAAACTCAAACATGTTTCCCTAGAGGGGGGCTTTTCGGCTCCACGGCTCCCGGCGCTGGTCGTCTCTTTCGCGTGGGAGTTTACCAATTTGGCTAGGCAATGGTACGGGGCCCTCCCGTACTGTCTATACATACTGTGACAGCGCAATACGGGAAGGGAGGCGTGAACACGTACTTCGTAATCCGTCCGCGCCCGTATGTACTTTATTTTATTTTTTTTATTTTTTTTTTAACTCTGGCGACATTACTTCCTTTTTTCAAATCTATTTTTTTTTTTTTCAATTATTTTGCCTCTCCTCTCTCTCATAGCAATTATAATTCACATACTTCAGTTGGTGAGAACGGACCTTTGCGCATTGTATTTGATGGGAAACGAGGTGTTCCTTAAATCATATTGGGTAATCTAGTTGTGTGGATTTATTCATTTTGCTTGTTTCGTTACCGCTCTCAAAGATAAATCCGAAATAGAACATTTCGGCAAGCCGACCGAGCTCCTTGTTACGTACCCTACTTTTAAACCTCGGAGGCGGATGACGGGAGAAAATAAAAAGTTTAACCTGCTACGCTTTGACTAGATACGCACCTAATGTGCGAAAAGGAAAGCAAGGACAAAAAAAGGAGCATACGCCTCTTTTACCTCTGTGTAAGGTGAAGTAACTGAAGACAGCGCTGGTAAAATACTTCATACTGTGAGTGCGGACTCGGGTCTAGAGCGGCGGGTGGACTGGGGCTTTTTCGGAGTGTCGGTCCCTGTTTTACTGCCTACCAACAAATCTCTCCAGCCTCCTAATCTAAAGTTACCTCCCGGGAATGCCATTTTAATCAGGTTGATTGTCTAATGAGCTGATAGTACCTTGTGTTATATTATTATATTATGTTACCAAACCTTTCGTTCGAAAGTTGGCATTCGGAACATTTAACCTTGACGCCATCAAGACTTATTTCCCAACCAGCAGGTTTGTAAATAAATACTAGGTAGGTAAATACTGTAGGCTAGGAAATATACCGCTACTTCCGAGGGCGCACTGGTTCTAACCGGTTCGTCTTACCCACCCGGTATGTCATAGGGAAATGGCATCGTAAACTATGCTTCGGGGGTTGTTATTCGGCTGACGAAGCTATTGAATCGGTTAGCCGGGGCTGACTCGATGCAACCTCGACCAGGCAACCCAACCCCGCCACGTTAGCTGCTGCTTAAGAATTCCGCCGGCCGTCGTCCTATACGCAGCCCATCATGTCGTGCGTGTTACAGGCCACTAGAAGGGAACACACGGGACGGGAAACCTCCCACTGGTCACGCATTGCTGACCGAGATGGGGCCGCCTCGCCGTCGCCGAAACGTAGAATAGGGGCTTAGATTATGCCTAGTATCAGAGATCCACCATCACAGAGCGAAACTGGATATCAGAAAGCTCAAGCGAAAACAAGTAATAGAACTGCCGTAGACATTACGCCAAAGTGTATATAAGTACCCTCCCATTTACGGTTACAACACCAGCTCTATCCGGTTTGTTCTATAAATTACCAATACACCAGCCTACGTACATACGCACGCATACGCACACACACACACATATATATATATATGCCTACCTCATATCACTTACACTATTCTACGTTCGGGATATCCGGGCGGCGGATAGTCCGAAGCGGAGATGGTTCGATGACTAGGTGACACTTACATAGCTGCAGTGCCATGTGCGCGCAATCATGGTCATCCCTATCCTATTTGGTTGTCCTCTAATGTCGGCACCGGACTCGTTTGGTGCATTTTCCGTCCGACCTTACATACAGACCTTACCTTCCTCGTTGCCATACGGATACAGTACGAGATCATGCGACACCGATTGCGCGTAATCTTAGAGAACTAATACTAGGATTTTATACATGCGTCCACCCCGATGCTTAAGGAAGTGCCAAGTCAAATACTTCCGACAATGTCATCCTACAATACCGTTCCCTGCCCAGTATTCACTACTGCCGAACCCCCTCAGGCAGATGACCAGCTTAAACATTTCGCCTACTTGTTACTTGACCTACTCAACTTTCGGTTCTTCTATCCCTGTTGCTCCATAAAGAGATCAGTAGACTCGCACTGCCCCCAAAAACAAAAGTGACAAAATAGTATAACCTCTCATCATAGAGCATAAAAGCTGTATGGCGCCTCGTCAATCCAAAGCCCCCAAAGATAAGTATGTATACCTGTACATACGTACCGACATGTAGGGCCGAAAATCGCAGGCTTCTATGGGAATTCGATAGATTCGATAGATTCCTATGGTCCTTTTCCGTCCATTTTCTCCACCCGTACCTTCAATCCTCCCGGAGGTGGTGGAACCGCCGATTTTCCGATAGCTTTCCTTGGGCGTTATGGCACTTCAAGTGGACCATACCATTGAATCTATACCGGCGCAGGTTCGAATGTACAAGGCAATTCAATGTATCACGAATACGCCAATCGCCACCTGCCATCCTAAATATAGACAATGTGCATATGTGTTCTGGGGATTACTAGTGAAGAAAAGGATGAAGCTCGTAAGCTCGCTTCACCATGCGTGAGATGTGAGATTCATGTTGTAAGATGGCGGCCTCTCTCCATACCTATACCTAAGTCACGTATTGAGTGGATGTTAACTAAGATCTATTATTCTAACCTATTATTCTATGCGGCGACCGAAACCGCGTAACGCCGTCAGCCTACTCCGATGTCTGAATATAAGTGTAGCCGGCGCGCATTAGCACATTTTTTAGTCCGAATACATATCAGAGGAGGTATTAATACTACCTCCTTTGCGGAGGGGTAATCAAGCATTTTCTATATTTTTCAAAAAACTATTGATACATTCAACCATGGTACCGGGTTAGATCGGTTATCATTGCCCGTCCGCCGGAATATCCAACGAAATGATATTCTGGTATTCGTAGCAGAATTGTGTACCATATCTAAGATATTTTCATGTACCTATGTAAGTATGATGATGATAGGCTGCATTAGGTGTCCACTTACAATTTAGCCTCCGCGCCTCCTATGATGCTGTAATGTTCTCTCCAAAGTCAGCAACTGGCGTCATATTTTCGGCCGCAACGGATTAAAAGGGGGCGGGCCGGATCCTTTATCCTGAAATTATCTACGCCCCTAGTCAGCCCGTCCATCCGCACGCATTGTACCGCAAGCCGGACTTACTACTGTAAATAATTCATTCGCACACAATTTAGACCGACAAAAAAAGGGGGGGTCAGGATTAGGGATTATTACCTACCTAATATTACGATCAAGATTTGAAAAGATTTAAAATACGGTCGACCGGATAGACTACCTCAACATCAAACGTAATGTACAAGACTTTTCGGCCGAGTCTTGTACGTATCCATCATGTAATATGTCAGTTATGTACACGACATGTAGGTACTTGGGTACATAGATGTATTACCTATCGTCCGCAACATTGTTAAGAGCACAGAAGAAGAGCACAGAAGCGTTGGAAACTAATCCCGATCTACACGGAGACCATTGATTTGGGTAAAGAGAAATTGAATGTTTGTGCAACAAGTCCACTCAAATCTAGGCGGTATCTAGGCGTCCCCGCAGTACATATGCGCTTTACCGAATGCTAGCTTATTCAGGTACATGTACTTATCTCTTCTATGCGTGCGTTACACTTAGAAAGTACTGATGACAAAATGTCCGTATTCATCCCGGTGATGGGCTGACCGCACGGAAGTTGCAGCTGATCCGATCTATCCCGTTAGGTTAATTAAGTAGGTACATACCTAAGGTAAGTACCTCAACTTCTCCATACATAGGTACATATAACCTCCTCTACTGTCTGCTGATAGTCACGTGTTATATTCAAATGGACAAAGACGGTGTTAGATAAGACTATTCACCATGCATCGCCATAGATCGGCATACATTCATTATTACACGTGCCAGATAGATAATAGGGTAGATACTCGTCTGACCTCTTCGGAGCAGCTCGATCGTACATACAATAAAACATTCATTCCCACTGTATCCAAGCAGTATGCTGCAAGTTTACATCCTAAGCCATAGGTACATAACCTTGATTCTAAATGAAATACTCATATAATTGGCTATATTGTTAGCTAATATTGAGTTTTTATATGACTTGGTTGTTACAAAGAGGCTAGTTATACCGCCCCCCATTCTTAGGAGGGAATATGTCAATACAGCCACCAATACACTCCTACACTATGTAGTAGATATGCCACTATTCCTTACCATGTGCTACCGAGGTCCTGACAGAGGCATACAGTGATTCATATTTATAATGGGTAATAGCGACGTGAATTAGCAGCCTCCAATGTAAAATGACATAAAATCACAAAACCAAGATGCTAAAGGAGGGCATAGTCAATGTCTAATACTAGAAGGGAAAACAATCCTACTTACAGCTACAAGGTATCGTTAGAATTTTCTCGTATCCTTATGCTTGGTCCAACATGGCCATTGTTGCACTGTTGATTCTAAATATCATTATATCAGAATGACCAAGATAGGACTATGTAGTCACGATCATCGTTTGCTATTTCACTCATATGGCAGGTTACCCAAACCATCATAAATAAGGTGGAGCCAGAAGACACGTAGATGGGTAACTTTCTTATTTCACAATTCTAAACTTGAGTACCTATGAGAGCCTGTCGCTATGTATACTTTGTTTTAGATGTCCTATATAGAGTCCTAACATTTGCCACTTATTCTCATTAGAATATTAGCATTTAAGTCGTCCTGTTTACCCCATGTAATTGGAAACTTATCGCTTGTTTGAGTAAGGAATTATTTTATAAGAGACTTTGTTAACAACGAAGTGGCTTATGCGGACTTAAATACTGTACTGGGGAATTAACTGAATGTTAAAGCGAATTAAATCGCAGCTGCAACAATCTTTAGGTTATTACGAGAAGGATATTAGAAGGCCTATTACCAACCGAGTATTAGTCTTCAGTCCAACTACAATTTGTTTTATAATTTGAACTACAGTTAGTGATGTGTGTAATATGCGTATATTTCTGCTCGTAGTCATAATAGTCGTGGGCGAGAAGAGGGTTGCGAATATAGCAAACATATAAAAATTACCGTACGGACATCATCATCTCACTTACATGGTGGCGTATCATAGAAATGCAAGTTGGTGGCTGCGACGCTTACTGCTCAAGCCAGTCCCCAAACTTGGCCACTTTGCCGAGCCTGCATGTCTTATTAACTGAGCGGCTACCCCGCGACCCCAACCTCCGTTAGGTCTTCCTATTCTGATCTCATACACCATGAGCTATCTAATTGCTGATAGTGAGGAAGAAACAGGAAGAAAAAAAGAGTTATATTCACTTCGACGATCTTGTAAGAGTATAATATTAATCACTGCTTCGGCCCTGTGCTACACTCACTCGCTTCAACCCAATGGAGTACCAGCCAGCGCCGTCGCCATCATACCCAGCACCGCCCTCAACCTCAGCTCCAGTGCCTCCAGGTCCACCTCCATTGCAGCCAGACCCTAGGTTTGAGCAGCCAGTCTCTACTCCTTTCGCAGGCACGGATTTGCAATCGATAAGAACTGCCTGCGAGTACTCATTGGGCGAGTATATCTCGCTGCACAAAAGACGACGGTATGACGACCCGGCTAGCGAACGTCGTTTTCAAGCTCAGCAGAGCATTATAATGAGCGACTTACAACTGTTGCGGAGCGAGGTATCGGATTTAGCTAAGGCGGCCGAGGCCCATAGATGGCGACGATGGCTTTTGGGTGGTCTAGTGTAAGTTTCTAGCATACGGGAGATTGCATTTTGGAATTTGTTCCTCTCCCTTATTTACCCCCTCCCGCGATATCACACATAAACCAGCCGTCTATTCCCATAGTTTCTTATACCCGTATAGGGCGTCTTTCGTCCCCGCCATCCGTAAGGTTTTCCGCCGTTCGTCGAAAGACAAAGAATCTAACGACACCGAGTATGCCTTCAAGAGAAGCAAAGGTCTCATTTCTCGCATTTTGGATTCTGTTCATGGCAAGGGCAAGTTTGCCTCGATAGCCTTCTTTGTATTGGCCATCCTGTACGTATTTCAGAGCGAGGTATCGATGCGCGTAGCAAGAACGGTATCCAAACGCTTAAAACGGCTCATGGCCAAGATCGAAAGGGGAGATCAGGGTCTTGGGGAAGACGACGTGAAACTCCTCAAGGGCTGGCGTTGGCGTGTGCTATTATGGTAGTAGTTTGATAACGGAGGTTGGGTTTCATCGAGTCTTTCTATGCTGTACTGCACCTCTTGTATCTAAATGTAAAAATGCCCCCTGTTTAATCATAATACTATAAATACACCAATAAGTGCTATCGTATTTAGCCCTGATCATATGGAGAAGTACCAGCACTGAGTCTTACAGTGTAGTTGCAATTGATCCGTATCATGGGAGATTCTATCCAGAGGATATACACATGCACAGATATGTTATCTAGGTAGCTATATCATCGGGCTATATTGTCAAGTTTCCATTTGGGTATCTAAACTACCTAATACACAGCCTCACGAAACATTATGCTACTTAGTACACACCATTGCGATCACCATCGTTGCTGATGAAGTTCCCCAGTTGCAACTGGGTCATGTCTTCTCTCGCGCTTGCGACATCGCTAGCCACCTTCAGAATACCCTGCTGCAACTCTCTAAGCACAGCACTGAGCTCTTGGGCCTTCTCGTTGGGACCAGATGACGCCCCAGTCTTGTTAGCCATCATCTTCTGCAACTGCTCCACCATGTTGTCGGAAACGCCGTGCATATGCATCTCAATCTCAGTCATGTTCTGGTCATATCTCTTTACTTGATCTTCCATATCATCTGCCGCCTTAGAGAAAAAGCTGACCAGGTCTTGTCCATCCGCCTCGGTATTTGCCGTGCCTGCTGACTGTTGCCTAGGGGACCATATCCCGGCCGTGTGATACTGTTCAGGCAGCTTCAAGTTATCGATAGCTCGGAAACTTAGTCGGGCGTGATCTACATCTTGAGCAACTAGGCCGCGAGATGCCTCGATAGCCTGGGCAGCCGATGCTAATGCACTATGTGCACTCTCGTACTTTTTGGCGACAAAACTAACGTCGTTGGGGATACTCTCAAGCATCTCCTTATGGCCGGGCATGAATGAATCTACCTCGTCCTTATATTGCATTTGTCTCTGGATCAACATATCGACAGTCTCTATCTTCTTCTGTAGGTCCTCCTGGAGGTCGTTAAATCGTGTAGTACCCTTAAGGTTGCTTACGTCGATACGCACACCGGGAACTGTCTGCTGAGTTGATGATTGGCCCATGGTTAGGCCAAGGCCGAGTGAACTGCCTAGGCCCAAGCCAGGTTGCTGCGGTTGAGATTGAGTCGGCTGGCTAAGAGTGCTCCCACTGTGGATCGAGTTAGCGAAATGGTTGTAGGGAAGTTGGGTTGGTTGAACTTACAAGGGACTGGGTTTCTGCTGGGCTGGGACTGCCTGGCTAAATAATGCCCCCACATTGCTTGCCGCTGGTTGTGGAGGCTTTAAAGAACTACCGAAGAGGGTTCCAGAAGCCCCAGTCCCCGTAGACGTCGCCTGGGCGGTCGTGCTACCACCAAACAGCCCGATGGCGGGTTGAGTCTGAGTCTGCGTTTGCGGCTGGGTCTGGGCAGACTGTAAGCTTCCGAAAAGTCCTCCTCCCTGTTGCGGTTGCGCCTGAGTAGTCTGCGAGCTCCCGAAAAGCCCCCCTCCCTGCTGTGGTTGCGTTGTAGTAGTATTCGCTGTTCCGAATAGACTTGGGCCTCCCTGTGACGGCTGGGATGGAGTAGCGGAAGATGATGAAAAGAGACCACCGGATTGAGGCTGAGTGGTAGTGGTGGAAGAAGAAGTGGTAGGATTACCAAATAAAGATGGTTTAGGTGTAGTTGATGTATTGCCGAAAAGGCTTCCACCAGGAGCGGGAGGCTGAGTGCTACTCGATCCACTTTGTTCGGCGCCGTGTGTCAGCTTTATGACCCAGTCGGGAGGCATTGCAGCAGTTTCGTTTCGTTTCGCTACATAAGGATTGGAGAGGGATGATGGGGTTGTAGGAGAATAGATGCTAGACTCACAACAAGTTCGCGGACGACGTGTTGATAGACAGGCCGCCAGGGCCACTCGCTGATCTGGACAGAGCCATGATTCCCTGGGCGTGGAATGTTAGAATTTTATTTTTAACTATGTACTTGAGTTAGTACATGATTGATACTTGTGTTTTTCGTTTGTTTGTCTGAGATGTACCTTAGCTTACATGCCCAACAAAGGGAACTTGAGGATGTAAGCAGGGGGAGGAATGTAAGGCGGGTATGAGGTGTGAGGTAGGTTAAGTAATATAAAGTTATCAAATGTTTTTTTTTTACCTTTTTTAATAGAGCTGTAGGTGCGGTCGCGTTACCAGCCAGCTAGCGCGCCTTATGTTCCCCCCGATGGTACATGATTTGCTAGGATCTGTACTCCGTACGGTTGACCAGACAGGGTACTGTGCCAAAATGAAAAAAATATGGAAATTAAGCCTAAACGGGTAGTTAAGCACGGGTTTATCCAATTAGCTTGGTACTTTACACTTTAAAGTGGGAAAAAAGCTTATTTTATTTAAGTACATATTTTATTATTTTATACGTAATATATATAATTATATTTAAAAATTTTATATTTATATTTATATTTATATAAATTTAAAAATAATTTTATAAATATTAATTTAAAAATAACATAATATATATTGTTAAATAATTTAAATTAATGCGAAAATAATGATATTAATTATAATATTATATAATATAAATTAAATATTATATGATTTATTTAATAATATTATGTTAAAAATTATTTTAATAAAAAACATCACGTGATTATTTTAAAAGTAATTATGTAATGTATATAACGTAACGTTAAATAAAGTTATTTAATTAAATATAATTAATAAATATTTTTACATATAAATATATATATAAAATATAAAACATTAATAAAAAAATTAATTTTTTATATGTTACACGTAATTTTTTTAATTTTATTAAAAAATTTAAAATAAAATAAACATAATTATATAAATTTAAATAACTTTATTATTACTTAATTTTAAATAATATAATTATTATTAATAAATAATTATAATAAATGTAAAAATAATAATTTAAAACGCATGTTATTTAATAATTTAAATTACATGTTATTTAAATTTTTATAAAAATAAAATATAATTAAATTATGTTATTTTATAAACACGTGATATTTTTTAATAAAACAATTTTTAATATAATATTATAATTTATTAAATAAATCATATAATATTTAATTTATATCATTTAATATTATAATTAATATCATTATTTTCGCATTAATTTAAATTATTTAACGATATATATCATGTTATTTTAAAATTAATATTTATAAAATTATTTTTAAATTTATATGTGTATATAAAAATGGGTATATGGGTATGTATACGTTTGTTTTTGATTAATTGAATATTTATATTATAAAAATAACCGTATGAGGCTTAAAAGTATATATCAAATTGTGGTCCGTGACCTTTTACCAACTTTAGTCTAATGCGCGATCTTTTTTTTCATTTTGGCACAGTACCCTGTCTGGTCAACCGTACTCCGGATTACATGTACACTACTAATACTAAGCTAGGCATGTACCTAACAAAGCCTGGCCATAGCTCCGTTGCAGCCGCAATCGCCTCCCGCCTTATTCTGTAAGTTCCTTGTCTTCTCTCCCTAGCTCAAGGTTGAACCAATTGAAACCCAATTGAACCTATCCACCTGTAGTCACTTATATCTTAAACCCTTACCATCTAAACCTTCATTTCTTATGAGCATTGGCGTTGTATCCATCCAACTTTCTAGCATCGAAATTTTAACCTATTACCTAGTACGACCTTTATACATCTAGAAACAAAATGGATATTGACGACGACGATGATTTCTATGCTCCCGACGAGCCCACGACTCAAAATGACCCGTCTAACACTACCGATTCTCATACTGCGGCTACATCTGTCCAGCCCCAACCCCAACCCACACAACAACAACAACAAGACGAGGAGGATTTAGAGGAAGGAGAAGAGGAAGATGAAGGTGCTGATATGGACGAGGATGATTCGGACATAGATATAATCACGGAACGGAAAGATGGCACAAATGCGCCTCCTCCTACGTTAGTACCACCTAACTTCCCCTTCGTCTGTATCTACTCACATATTCTATAGTCAGTCGCGATATAGCGACATACGAAACATACCTCAAAGATCAGCATCAAGCGATACGAGCAAGCCTGCTACTGTTAAGAAGGAAGATGCACCAACGCGGTCCACCTCAGGCCATGACTTACCCGCAGTTTCCACATCCAAAGTTGATGTAAATGCGATACCTGTGTACAAACCAGTAGGAAAGCCTATCACCCAGATCAACATTGACGAAGGTTCGTCGCATATCGCCTCCTCCCAATTCACCGATTACTGCTAACATAGGTACATTCAAGATCTGCCAGATAATGACAAGCCTTGGAGGAAACCCGGTACAGACCTGAGCGACTATTTCAACTACGGCTTCGACGAATTCACCTGGGCCTTATATGCTGCCAAGCAAGATAATGTCCGCAGCGAGTACAGCTCGGACGCTATCGCCCAGAATAACAAGAAGATGCTAGAAGATATGCAGATGATGATGATGGGAGGTATGCCTGGGATGAGCAGTGCAGGCGCAGGTGCCGGTATGGCAAACATGCCCGGAATGGATGGAATACCTCCCGAGATGCAAGCCATGATGCAGCAAATGATGGCTTCCGGTCTTGACCCGAGCCAAATGGATGCATCTACTATGTCTGCCATGTTCTCGGGTATGCAGAATGCCGGGGCCAGCGCCGCTGGAGGGCAGGGCAACCAAAACCAGAACTTCGGGGGACCTGGCCAAGGATTTGGCGGTGCTCAAGGCCAAAATTTTAGCTATGAACAGGGCATGAGCCGTGGTGGGGGTGGGGGCACTGGCGGGTTTGGCGGGCGTGGTCGTGGCGGCGGACGTAGGAATTGGTAAAGTCGGCCAAGTTTTCTCCTGTGTATTCTTATACTGCTAGATAGCTTTCGGTGAAACGCTGTCGAATGATTACCAGGCCGTGAGGTGAGAGCCTGGATGAACGCGGGATTTCGCGTCGTATTAGGTACCTTAGTCATACCAATCACGATACCCATAGCATTTATAAACTACACTCGGTTTGCTACAGTTCACATTGCTTATTCCATCACATAATTAGAAGAAGATGTTTATAATGACATGATTAACCCAGTTGTCTACCTACAACTTGAAGGTGGCAAAACAACGAATAATAAACGATACCAGTGTCAGCACAATATGTATTTCTATAGCTGATGTACTAGCTAAGAACAAATATAAATCAGAGTTGCGATTCCAACGCCGAAGAGGAGTAACAGGAATTTGGTCCGAAAAGTCGTTAAAAGTCTTCCGGTGCCAGATAACATATTTCCTGACAACCAATTAGCAACCACCTCTCAGCACGTTTCATACATCCTCCCCTGACCCGAGATCTGCGGGCCTAGAATTCCACTTTCCAGAGAAGAGTAGAGTTTTTGGGCTTTTCGAGCTTGTTAATCCTATTGATGCGCCTCGTGAGTCTAAGTGGCGATGCGGAAGCTATATACACTAGTAGAACTTCGCTTGTACGAAACACGGCGCTCTGCTAAGCAAGCCACACCATATGTACGAGATGCCTTTAGTTTACATTCAACTTTGCTTTTCCCACTTTGATGGCTTGGGTATGGCCAACGGACAAGTGCACGTGGGTACACGATTGCACAATTTAGGAGCGGGACATATTATACAATTTTTTTTCTAATCCATGCCGCTTTAGGGATAATTTCTACTAAGACTACGCGGGGTGCCGTTACAGTTATACAAGTTGAGTAGAGTCTCGTGAAGGGTGTCGACCGCGCGATATGCTGAATAGAAACCAGCATCTAGAATTTGTTCCTAGCCCAAGTGTTTGGCAATGGTATATACATGTGGTTGCCAGTTGGCTGCATCGCATCCTATTCCCTTTCCCCTGCGTCCTTCGGTTTGACCTTATGTGAAATATACATTTCTTGAGCCGCTGTATTATATTAGACGGCCGATACCCCGCGATTGAGCATTTGTCTTGTTGGGGTCAGCATAGATACGCAGTCTGCTAGGAGTTGGATGGAATAACCGGCATAATGGAACTCTCCAAGGTCGCCATCATCACCGCACCAACCAAGGAGCCCCGAGCAGTGACCAACCCGAGTTCTAGCATAATTGCAATATTTGTGCCCACTGTAGTGGTCCTTCTCCGATGCCAGCGAATCCTTACCGCAGCATCCCTATTTCTTCATAAGAAAGTCAGCCGGTTCGCCCGGCAACTCTCTCAAGTACTCCGAATTTTCGCTAGCCAAGTGCGTTCGACTTCAAATATTTTTCAATACCATGCGGCGATCCTAGGAAGAACGATATGGAAGACGAAGTCTATCCAGCGTCTGAGGAAGAAGATTTTTTTCGAGCTCGTCACGTTGATGCTTGGCTCTTGTGGCAACTCGCTGTGCCTACTTCTATTCTGGCCCGGATGGTGGTTCCTAGGAATAACCTGGCTGACCATTCGATGGCTAACAGGCTAGTCATTTTCGTATCGTAAGTGGACTCCAGCAACCAACCGCAATCCAACCCGCCTAACAAGCTGAGTAGACCAAGAAATACATTTCAGCCTTAACTTAAAGTACCATATAGGGAGATAGGATCGGGTCGCCAATCAGTTAGTAATGCATGCGTTGTATTCATGAATAAAAGAAAGCATTTCCGCCAAGGTCGCGCCTTACTTCCTTCTGATAGTCCTTCTCCGGGTCGAACTCTTGCCAAACGCTGGCAGGATAGATGTGTTTATTCCGCTCATACCATCTCCGGTCGACAACCTTAGTGAAGGTTGGGTCGTCTGAAGCTCCCTCCAGGCTACTTACGACCGGCTGCGTGTTGGCTGATTTAACGGCTTGTTCATCTACGGGACGCTTAGGAAGTGCTGGTCCCGAGACTTCGGACACGTAGTCAAAGAGGAACTTGCCAGTGGGGCCAGCAGTTTTGTTCATGATGAAGAAAAGGAAGTCGTAGTGCTACAGATTAGTTAGCGATCCGTATCGTCTCATTACTCTTATAGGGATATCAAGTGAAAGTAATGAAAAAAATAATAGAAAAAAACTTACGTGGGGGACAATAATGTTCCCTCGAACCATCATAAGATCGTCAACTCCAACACGTGCCCATTCTCTCCTAGCATTGGCCTTTTCACCAACGCCGAGGTCAGCGCCAACCTTTCTACTCTTATCCAGAAATACCCATATAAAGTCACCCTTCTTGACACGTACAACACCTCCCGGAATATCAGTCCCATCATAGAACACAAATGGTATAGCGATCTCGGTCAATTTTACAGCCTCCTGTCGTATTAAAAACTCTCGCCGTAAGGTTTCTCTTTCAGCCGCTTCACGACGGAGAGCAGCTTTAGTTACCGCGCGCGGAACAACAGATACTGATGAATTGGCCTTGAATTTGAGTTTCTTCTCTCCGGACTCTTCTCCATCTTTAGGCTCGTCTCCTCCTCGACCACTATTCTCATCGCCTTCATTCTCATCATCGTCATCGGCAAATGAGAGCTTAGCGCCACGTCCTTTGGCAACCTTCTTCTCCTTCTTCTTTTTCTTTCGGGGATTCGAAATGTCGATGCTGTCGTCTGGAGTACCGGTGCGCGAACGTTCAGGTGTGTCTAGAGGTGTACCAGTAGCGATGGCGTCTCGTACCTCACGCTCCTGCTGCTCGATGACTTCGGCGCGTCGTTTGCGGAAGTCAGATAGAGCGACTAAGCCAACGGTATGGGTTGACAGGCGCTGTTGTGTGGTTTTATTTTGGGATGTGAAACGAGAGGTCATGATGTAAAAGTTGCAGAAGTGACAAAATTTAGAAAATAAGAAGTTAATGCTTTGATGCTAGGCGCATGTTACGTTAGGTACCTAGGTACATAATATTGATCGTCTAATGTACCCCACCCTTGATTTGCGAGAGCCATGCTGCCATGTTAGGTTATTAGAATTACTTCCCCAAGTACCCATGTACATGTACATATTAAAATGGGGGTAGCATCCTTCACTAAAAGCAACCTTAGCCTTTTATAAATTTAAGTTGTTTGATATGTACCTAGGTAACCATTTATTTCTATTTCTATGTATCAACTATCTTAGGGACAAAGGAGGTATGTAGACTTTGGTAACAATTATCTTGATTATTTTGGTCTTACCTTTCCTATTAAATCCCCAGACCATTGACACATCTAAGACAGAACTTCTAGCTATTAGTAGACCAGTCTTCGCTAAGTTCAAAGTTCTTCATGTCCCAACAAAGATGTACCCTCACCTTTTACTCCCATCCTTACAGTACCGAAGCTCACTGGGGGGTCGGGACACAGAGCTGGTGAAGGGGTTGGTGATACTACCACGCCATTGTCTATACTAGCACTCCCGTCTTTTATGGCCTGGATCTGGTTATCTGCGCATGTGGTGCCCATCCCTCTCAAGTAACATGTGACTGAGGGAACGGGAGGCGCTTCAAGGATAACGGTCGAGTTAGGAGGGCCACTCGTCGAGTAGTCCTCGGTTACGACGATACCACCTGTAGCAATGTCCTTTTTTTGCATGGCTCGCCTCATAATTGCGTAGGCCACTTCCGGTTGATATGCGGGGACCATATGCCCAGACTGATAGACACGGGTGAAGGAGAACAAGTTATGTTGACGCACTTGTCCTACCGGCGTGGAACCGGGTAGAATTACGTCGGCGTACCCAGAATTCTTGAATTTGTCGCTCTGCCCGTAGATTACGTTAAGACTAACGCGTTCGCCGCCGATCCAGTTACAAGCATAATCTCGATCACCATTCAGTATGGCTACTTGTATACCTGAGTCTAGGAGCGTGCCGATATCTTCAAGGTAGCCCTTTGGGTCTCTCCTCGTGTAGTCACCTGTGACATTGAATGCCTTTCCAACGGTATTCGATATATCAGTGTAGTTGACAGGCACACCCAGCTTGTTGCGTATATCATAATTGGCGAGGTAGTCCAGATATTCATTTCCGGGGAATGCGTCCAGGTAGCAATGTGCAATGTCATAAAATGCCGACTTCTTGCGGTATAAATAAGGACCCTCTACATTATTTTGGCAGAAATCGCTTGCATCCTCACATGCGTTATTGACTTCGGTATTGTCACCATACATCTCCGGGTCCAAATCTTTCGCGAGACTAAGGCATTTGTTGATTTGGTCTTGGCAGCCTTCTGGTCGCCAGTATGCATCCAACGCACTTGAATATTCCTCGTCGCTAATACCAGAAATATTGTAAGGATTTGCGTGGTGGGCAAACTCAGGGTCGGATGTTTCTTGGACGAGCAGATCAATACATCCATTTATGATGCCAAGCGTTTTGAGGTTAAGAGTCTCAGCATCAGCCAAAGAGCCGTTCTGAATCCGATGGTTTTGCTCGTGGATGAAGGCAGAGAAGCTTGGCCCGTACCGTCCACCGTAAGATTCCGTCCAGATACTGATCGAATTGTCGCTGGTGTCGTACTCTGTGAAATTCTTTACCCACGACTGAAGAAAGTTCCAGAAATGTATGGCTGCAATTTCAGTGGTATTTGCAGTCGACTTGACATTTTGACTGCTAAAATTACCCGGGATAAAAGTGTTATTCCCTGGATCATTGGAGGTCGAAGGGATTATGTTGCCGGTCTCTAGATCAAGAAGGCCGCTAGTAAGAACATCATAACTAAAGCCTGTTTGGACCGGCTGGTCGACATAGAGTACATTGTATTGTCTATTCCAAGACCAGGGGTTTAGTTCCGGCGCAAGATCGCGATTGATGTAACAAGGACCGTTCTCCGTGAAAAGGCCGTACATAGACGAAGCGCCTGGGCCCCCATTCATCCATATAATCAGAGGAGAACTTTGGGGGTCATTCTGGGACTTAAAGTACCAGAAGAATGTATTGATAGGATAGTCCTGTGAAATATTCCTCATATAATTAGGCGGAAATTTCACGTAGCCAGCGTATGAGGCAGCATCACCGCATACGCCTGCCTAGTAGAAAAAAACGAGTTCGTTAACCTAACTATCCTAGGAAATTTGTAATATGATGGAATAGCAGTATTCCAATTACTTATGATAATAACATACTGATACATTTTCCCAGGATATATCAACACTATTGAACCCAATAAGGGCATTCGCGTTTTGCTGCGCTCTGGCAAATAAGCCAAGGTATAATGCAATACTAGTCCATAAATACATATTTCAGTATAGAAGAGCGTTTAGTTGGGTATATTAGTCTGGTTTTATAGTATAACTCATCTATTCATTTTGTCAAAGGAGACTATACGCTACTCTTTATACCTATCAAGAAAAGCGAACAAGCAGATAAAGTCCCGTTTTCCTACCCGATTGTATATATTTCCTCACCTTAGCATATTACATGCCAGTGGCTGATTATACTGCGGAGCTACAGTGAAATAGATGAATTATCATGGCATTGTCGCTACCTCGGGTAGTAAGACATACTTTTCCGCCTTTTTGCTTCTTTTTCACTAATGCGAGATATCATGTTTAATCTGGCTTCGTGCATATACGATATTGAAATGTTTTCGATCTTGACTTGTACAGTAATTTCTGTTCATCGAAGACTTAGGCCGATCTCTATTTGCTCTACGGTACTGAAAAGTCTAGCCAAGGCGGTAGAGGTTCGCCATGAGTGTCTACACCACCATGCAGTAAGCCGTTTATGAAGTCATCGTGACTAGTAATATATTTCGTTTTCGTTCACTCACGTCAGAGCTTACACCGGTATCAAACTTCCCCTCATCCCGGAACTGACATTGCATTTTTTTACCACAACGGATCACCCTACGCCATAATTGGGCGTCGCGGGGATCCGAACCGCATAATATTGGTAGTACAGGGGCTGTTATTGTCAAACAACGTTGTTGTGGTAAGCTGGATCGAAGAACAATCCGCCGGGGAAGCTAAATGAACGGATATCGCACAACCAATCCACTGACACAGTCCTTTGCCGTGACTTGTGGCGCATTTGGAGATAATTAACTATCCTGACACAGCATAATAAAACTTTTGTAGTATTTCAGCTATACTCGGACCATAGATCATAGACAAAAAGGGACAAAGTTTGGTTACACAGATCGGTATAGGTGTATGAGGATGGGTTACATTCAATACAGTGTTACTTGACACTGAAAGATCTAGATGCCTCGAATGAGTAACTATAGCTATTGAATATGATTAAAATTAATATATCATACATACACTGATCAGAGTATGAGTTATCTTGAGATATTACTATAGGAGTGAAGTTAACATGCTGATAGCTGTAGGTATCATCAGCAACACCTTCAATGTCGATCATTTAATCCATATGCAACCTTTCACATGCCTGATTCTGCCAACGTCGTACAGCAATGCACATCAGACTTGTCTTTCCCGGCCTCCTTCAGCTTCTTACGTCTCACTCTTGGCTTTAGGTAGTGCATGATACAGTGTGTGAAGGAAAGGATGACTCGTATAGGAAAGCAAGTTTAGTGTGGTCGCTGGGTATAAATTTGAGCCTACACGCATCTCAAAGAGTGCCAGTATCAGGCAAATTTCATCGTACACTACGAACTTCTAAGAATCATTCGCCACTATCTATTCGACTAGGTTGTTTGATATAACTTCCTTTCTTGAACGAATCAACAACTACCTAACTATGGCAGCCACGACTCCAACTACGAAGAGCATTGGCAGCGTTGGCGGCTGGTTGCCCCCCAACTCTAATGTCATGCTTGACTGGGTCAGAAAACTCGTCAAGAGAGTAGACGATGCTCGTAAAACGCCGTATCGTGGCAGGCCTGGTGATTCATCTTATCCTCCGGAAGTAAAAGAGCTCCAGGATTTGATTGAAAGTACTGTGGAGCTTCGTATGTTGGCGTCAGCTATGTTTGACGAGGTTCCCAATAAGCCTCCTTATAACGGCGATCCGAAAGGGACCAAGACAATTCACAGCTATCGACAAATGCTTGACACCATGAGCTTTATCATGGTCAATATTGCTCCGGAGTGGAACCAGGATGGCTACGACAGTGGCTTGATTGGCTTCCCGTTCAACGCCATCCTAGATTGGCCCATGGCTACTCCTAGTGGATATGCGTTCTTTCTCAGAGCAAATGTGAACGAAAAATTCAAGAACATCCTTAATACCTGGAAGACAAATATCCTTGTGAACGAGGTCTCCAGGGATTTGGTTCTAACTAAGGAGCCCAATGGATGGTTCTGCGAACAGGCATTGGAAGTCCTTACGAGGGATAGCAACCCCACGAGAGAGTCAGATCCTATACCATTTGACGTACTCTTCAAATGCGACAAGGCAGACCCCCACTACGGATTTGCTTCGTGGGATGATTTCTTCACCAGAAGCTTTAGGAACATGGATGGGGACAGACCTGTTGAGGAAAAGGAAGATGAATATTGGGTCGTGACATCGTGCGAGTCTAAGCTGTTTTCTATGCAGAGGGACGTGAATGAGCTTGACAGCTTTTGGTTGAAAGGACAACCGTATTCGGTGGCAGAGATGGTAGGGCCAAGCGTCCGACAGGACACTGTAGACAAGTTCGTCCGCGGGACCGTCTATCAGGCTTTCCTCAGTGCTACCTCTTATCATCGTTGGCACTCGCCGGTGAAAGGAAAGGTGGTATATGCTAAAGTCATTGATGGGACTCTATTCTCTGAACCCCCCATCAATGGCTTCTATAACCCAGATGACGATCCCGACCACAAGCCTGACCCCGCCGGTCCCGACTTGTCCCAAGGGTACATTACTCACGTAGCAACACGTGCCGTATACTTCATAGATACAGAAGGTCCCGCTGGTTTGGTCGGCGCTGTCTACGTGGGTATGGCTGATGTATCTACATGCGAGATCGGCAGAAAATTCAAGGGGCTAGAAGAACAGGTCGCGGCCATAAAGGGTGTTGCAGTTGAGAAAGGAGAGGAGATTGGGATGTTTCATCACGGCGGTTCCACTCATTGCCTTCTTTTCGAAAAAGATGTCAAATTATCGTTTGTATTTGAACCGTTCCCAGAGATTGCTAACAAAAACTTTCCAATTAGGAGCAAGTTAGCTCAAGTGGGAAAATAAATGTATACCATAGCGGAGGAGGGGGGTTTGGGAGAATGATTCTAAAACTGGAATGATTCCGTGCGGCGGAACGTTTTTGGGTTTTAAGGGCTTTGATTGGTTAGAATCCGGATATAGTGGGCCATATTACCCACTTTTAATATCTTATTTTAAAGAAAGCGTTCCATAACCGTAAAACCATTCCATCCCGTAAAATCGTTCCAATTTTTAAAACTATTTTATTAATAATATAAAATTTTAATAATAAAAATAATAAAAAATAATAAAAAAATAAAAATAAAAATAAAAATATTAAAAAAATAAAATATTAAAAAAAATAATAAATTTTTAAATTTTTTTTTAAAAAAATAAAATGAAAAAAATAAAAATAAAAAATAAAAAAAATTTTCGAAAGGTTTTTTTTTTTAAGTTAAAATTTTATTTTTTCGGATGTAAAAGTTATAAAACTTAAAAACAAGAAAATTTTTACAATGAAATAATTTAATGAAATTAGCTATTTTATTTCATTAGTTTAAACGTTTATACTTTAAACTTTAATTTTAATAATAAAAAATAAATGATTAATCGAAAATTAGTCATTTACTAATTAAATAGTTTACTTTAGTTAAAAAAAACGAAGTTTTCTCTTTTATTTAATATATTAAGTTCTTATAAATTAATAATCTTTACACTTAATAAAAAATAAAAGGTAAAGTTTATGGTTACACGAACGCAAAAGTGGTGGGTTTAAGAACTAATCTTTTTAATTTTTTGACTTTTTTTTTTTTTAACTTCATTTTTTCACGTGAATATCACGTGAAAAGGCAAATCGTTTTATTTTACGGAATCATTTTAATAATAAAATCATTTTACAATATTTGGTAAGCCATTTTTTAATAAAATTGTAATTAATTGATTTTTTTAAAATAAATATATTGATAAATCGAAAATTTACCAATTCATTTATAATTAAATTTAAAATTAATTATATAAATTAATAATTAATTATAATAAATATAACCTACTATAACCTCCTTTTTTTAAAAAAATTAAAAACGTTTTTGTTTTTTTAATCTTTAATTTTTTTCTTTTTTTTTTATTTTTATTTTTTTCTTTTTTTTTTTAATATTTTTTATTAATTAATATTTTTATAATATTATTAAATATAATAATTTAAATTAAAATTAACTTTACCAATAATAATTTTATAAATATAAATTTAATTAAAAATAATTTTTAACTTTTTTTTAAATTTTTAATAAAAGATTTTTACGTTTAATATAATTTATTTAAAATTTTAATAAATTTAATAAAGATATTTATTAATATTATAATTTACTATTTTATTTTTTTATTATTTTCTTTTATTAATTTTTTATTTTTTAATAATTTTATTATTTATTTTTTTAATTTTTTTATTTTATTTTTTATTTTATTTTTTTCTAACCTTTTTTATTAAATATTATTACTAAATTACATTATTTTATTAAACCTATTAAATTTTATTATTTCGTTAAATTTTAAAATAAATTTAATTTTTTTACTAAATTTTAAAATTAATATTTTAATTTTTTATATAATTTTTTTATTTTTTTTTATAAATTTATTTTATTTAAAATTATTAATTTAAATAAATTAATTTTAAACTAAATTTTTAGGTTTTTTTTTAATTTTCCTAAATTTTTTAACAACTTTTATTTTTTTAACTTTTTTAATATTAATTTATTTAATTTTTTTTAATATATTTTATATATTAATAAAAATCTTATAATATTTTAATTAAAATTTAAAAATATTTTTAAATTTTATTAAATTAAATTATATAAAACTAATTTTTATTAAAAAATTCTTTATTTAATTTAATAAAATTCTAAACCCCATCTTATTATCTTTATATATTTTTAAAATTTTAATAATTTTTTATTTTAAAAATTTAAAATTTACTATTTTAACATATTTATAATTATTAACTTTTTTATATATTTATATCTTTATTAAAATTTTTTTAATATTATTCTATAAATTAATTTTTAATAATTATTAATTTTTTTTAATAATTATTAAATATTTTAATATTTTATATAAATTATAATTTTTTTAAAATTTATAATTTAAAATAATTTTTATTTAATAATTTTTATTTAATAATTTTTAATAATTTTTATTTTTTAAATAATAATTTTATTATATATTTTAAATTTATTTTAAATATATTTATAATTATAATTTTTCCAATTTATAATTTTAAATTTTTATTAAAATATAAAAATAACTTTATAAATCTTATTTTTTATATATACTTTATATATTAATTCCTATTATTATTTAATTATTTTAAATAATTATTTATAATCTTAATTTTCTTCCGAAATTTTTTTTACTAAATTTTCCAATTTAATAATATTAATTATTTTAATTTATAATAATTATAAAAAAAATTAAAATAATAAATAAAAAAAAAATAAAAATTATTATATAAAAATATTTTTATAAAAAAAAATTTAAAAAAAAATAAATATAATATAAAAAATTAAAAAAAAAATAATAATTATTTAATAAAAATAATTTTATAAAGAAATTTAAAATAATAAATAAAATTGTAATAATAAATTTAAAAAAAAATAAAAATTATTAAATAAAAATAATTTATTAAATTTATAATAATAAATTTAAAAAAAAATAATAATTATTTAATAAAAATAATTTTATAAAAAAATTTAAAATAATAAATAAAATTATAATAATAAATTTAAAAAAAAATAAAAATTATTAAATAAAAATAATTTTATAAAAAAATTAAAATAATTTTATAAAAAAATTAAAATAATTTTAATAAAATAAAATTATTAAATATTTATTAATTTAATATATTATATTTAACCAATATTTATATTTATAAATTTATTTTAAATATTATCTATATTAATTTCTAATTTTGTAATATTATTATATTATTTAATTTAATTTCTTTATTTTTTTTTATAAATATCTTTACCTTTATTTAAAAAAAAATTTTATTAAATTTTTTTACTAATTTAGTTATATTTTATATAAATAATTTTTATAAATATTATTAATTATTTTTAAAATTATAACCTTTTCATTTTATTAAATATTTTAAAATTAATTTCGATTTTACTTTATTTATTTTTTATTTTATAAAGGTTTATATTTTAAATAATAATAAATTATTTATATTATTATTAATAAAAATTTAATTAAGTTTTAATTTTTTTTTTTAAAAAAAATTTATTTTTTTAAAAATTAATATTAGGTAAATTATTAATATCATCTAATATATTTTCTAATATTATAAAAAATTTAATTTATAAACCAAATTATTTATTTTTTTTATTATTATAAAAAGTTTAATTTTTTATTAAAACTATTTTTTTTTTAATTTTTTAAATAAATAATATTTTTTATATAAACGTAAAAATATTTCTTTATTTATTTTAAATATTTTTAAATTTTTTTTTTAATTATATTATATTTTTACGTTTATTATTATATAATTTATAACTATTTTTATTTTTTATTAATATAATATTTATTAAATTTTAAAATTTAATAATTTTTTAAATATTTTTAATATAAATAATAAAAAATAAATTTTAAATTTAAAAATTATTTTATTTAAAAATTATTTTA